>NC_053025.1:265969132-266238969 GCF_003073215.2 Triticum urartu | reverse complement strand
CGTAGAAGTAACTCCCAAAGGTTTCATAATAATACAGGTAATAGGTACTACCTCATCTACTTCCCATCCCACAATTTAATTAGATCCTAATCATGCAGTGTGAGAGGATTGATCTAATGCAATAAAACATGGGTTGTAGAAAAGGTATGATCAAAGTGTGAACTTGCCTGCAATGTTGATGAAGATGATTCGCACTCAAAACTCGTGATAGATCTACTCGTCACACTCCGGTCAATCTATCGTAAGCAAACAATAGTAACCACACAATAAGTACTCATCTAATGCACAAGTAAAACTCGAACGAGAGAACGAACCAGAAAGTTCAACTTAAGAACTCCGGTTGCAAAGAAAGAACGAACCGAACAAACGACGGAAAACAAACGGCGGAAGAAAACAACTCGGTTCTAACAAGTTGAAACAAGGTCAAATTTTATCATATCAAAAACTTGTTCAATTTGATTAGACGGAACAGAGGTTTCGAGACGAAACTCCAGGCGCTTGAATCACCTGATTCCGATAAACGGGCGAGAAGAAAAACTAGAACGAAGATCGGATCTGAGATCGCGATCACGGAATAAATCCGACGAAAAGAAAATGAGGAACGGTTAAACGAACAGGCGTCGTTAACCTGGAAGAATCCGGTGATCACGTTCGTTAGAACGAATGGTCCGGCGAATGGTCCAAGGCAACTAAATCGGAAAAGAAAACGAATCCGATCTAGGGTTTCGGAGAAGAGAACTGAAAAAGAAACGGAAAACCGATCTAGAAAACGAATCGGAAGAGAAGAAAAGAATCGGAACGATTAGAAGAAAACGATCCGATGAAAAGAAGAGATGCGGCGCGGGGCTACCTCCGGCGAGGTCTCCGGCGAGGGGCTCCGGCGGCGGCGGCAAGGTGCGGCGGCGGCGGTGACGCAGGGCGCGGGCGGCGGCTTAGGGCGGCGCGCAGGTGAGGGGTGGCGTGGCGCGGGGTGTGGTGGAGCTCTAGGCTTTGGGTTTGATGATTTAGAGGGGGGGTGCTTGGGTATTTATATTGGGGAGGGGTGAGGAGACTTGGGGTAGGGGACAAGAAATAGACTAGGATTAGGAAAAAGAGTCCTAGTAGAAAAAAGGAAAAAAAAACGGAACAAGGAAAGGGGAGGGGCTACCGGCCTAAGTCCATATTGGACTCGGCTTGAGTGAGGCAAGAGGCAAGGCGGCTGGCGCCTGCCTGCGCTGGCTGCGCGCGCGAGGGGAGGGGCGGCCGGCTGGCTGGGCCTTGGCCCGGCTGGCCTGGCGGGAGGCTTCCCTCTTTTTTTTAAAAAGTTCCGCGCAGAAAAAAAAACAAAAAGAGAACTAAACGAACTCCGAAAAATCTAAAGTAAATTTTCCCCGACTCCTAAAAATGAGCTGAACAAAATGAATTTTTCTCCGGACCTAAAATAAAATTTCCGAAAACACGCATTTTTCCCTATCCAAATAAAAACAAACAAACACCGGAAAACGAAATTTGATCTATTTATTAAATCTTCATTTTTCCTAAATTTGGGAAAGTCATATTATTCCCTCTCTTATATTTTTGATATTGGAAAAATAATTGAAGATAAAATAAATAAATCAAATGATCCTCTTTTCAAAATTTGAGAAAACTCAAATATGAAAATAACGAAATCTCCAACTCTCTCCGAAGGTCCTTGAGTTGCGTGAAATTTCTAGGATCGACCAAAAAGCAAGAAAATAAGATATGCATGATGATCTATTCCAAATTGAAAATAAATTCAAAGGGGGCTTTGAATTTAATTCTTTGAAACTTCCAACTCATATTTCATATAATTTGAAGAAGTCATTTTATCTTCTCTCGTGAAAATCATTGAGTCGCATAAAGTTTCAGAATTGGAATATTTCCAAATGAAATTCAATTATTTTTCAAACACCCTTTTCATTTTTAAATGGAAGAAGTCATGTCATCTTCTCTCTAGGGTTTTGTGTTTGAAAAGAATTTGAATTCATGGAGATCAGAAAGCAAATATGAAAGTTTGGGAAAGTCCTTTTATTCCCTCTCATTTAACTTTCAAAAGTTTCAAATTCACTCACTTTCAGACAATCTATCAAACAATCAGTCAAATCTATCTATTTATTATAACATTCCAAAATTTAGAATTTTGGGATGTTACAAACCTACCACCCTTAAAAGGAATCTCGTCCTCGAGATTCGGAGAGGCTAGCAAGAAAAGGTTAGGGTTTGGGGGTCTCCTCAAAATCCATCGATCATCACAGGGGTCTGGGGTGCTACCACCCTTAGAAGCATGGTTACTGATCCATCGAAACTCATATACTTCATCCATATTGTTAACAGTGTCGGTCTTATTAGATCTTCAGGATAATTCCTTATCCGGGGTCTTCCGGTAGTGGCATAACCTTACCACAATTTTTCTATCCTTTCATCTTGGTAAGGTTCTTCCGAGATTGGGTCTTCGTAGCTGACGGGTCTGGCGCCAAAACTAAACAACTATCGATATCTCATGGTGGTCAACAATTTATGGTTTCTCCTGCAGGAAAGGGTCTGGGTTGATCCTCACCGTATATCCTACGGTTGGCAAAAGCTGCCGTGTACAAGGGAAAAAATTCTTATACCATTCTAAGGCTTAAACAAGGTTTTCATCGTTGTCTCTCTACTATAGGCAAGTCGCTCAGATTTACCATTCCATATAACAAGGCGAACAATAAGAGTAAGTCGGTATGGTGATCAATCCATCCCGCACCCAAATCATTACCTTGTATACGGTTTAGCGAATCTCGCATTGTAACACTCGGTCATCCTCACAAGCATTGCAGAATTTCTCTCGTCGACGAACCAAGTTCGGAATAATCCATTTATTCTGCAAGCCAGACAAACATCTATCGTTCCTTCACAACTCTCAGGTTTTGCGTAACTCCTATAAGATCGTCTATCGATAAGGTATACCCTCTTCCAAGTTTTTTCCTTCAGCAAGAATGTGCTTGCTTCTTGGCAGGTCCTGGGGCCTGTGGGTTATGGTCCATCTCATCACTTGTAATCCTTGAACTTATCATTGAGCAACTTATCATTATTCCATCTTCCAACTTCCTAGTATTCTTAAATCCATCCAATTGTACTATCTTCCTTCCTTCTATTGGCACCAAAACTAGGACATGATTACTCAGACTCATCATGGAATTTTCATTGATCCATCATACCTCCTTTATATCCAATAGTAATTTATCTCTCCATCCTCGTGGGATATTCCACATACCGAGATAAAACTTATACTTATGAAGTCCATATTCCACTTCGTGGAACATCATTATCCTTTCCGCGGTCAAGCGTCCTTACACGGGAATATTGGCCATCTCTGCATGGCACTTCTTCAACTGGGAACCGTGAAACACATCCTGAACTCCTGACAGTCCTTCGGGTAACTCCAACTTGTAGGCCACTTCTCTCATACGCTCCAAAACTCGGTATGGTCCTACAAATCTCGGGGCTAACTTTTACCTTAACTCCAAATCGTTTAACTCCTCGCAGAGGGGTCACACGAAGACATGCTCTACCTCCAATTTCATAGACTACCTCCTTGAGTTTTTGAGTCTACATAACTCTTCTGCCTGGACTGAACTACTTTCAGTCTATCTCGAATCAACTTAACATTCTCTTCTGACTCCTTGATCACATTTGGTCCAAACAACTGACGGTCTCCAACTTCATCCCACATACTCTTGGGGCATCACACATATCGAGACAAAACTCGTATTCATTTTGTCCGAAATCCATTACAGGGTACTACCACCCTTAAAATGCACAAATCTTCCATAGACCATATTTCTCTTATCCTCAAAATGGTCAACATCTTTCCTCATAGAGTAACTCAAAAATCCAAATCAGTACCAACACTGCTAACTTTATTGATTCTCAAATTATTACTATCTCCTGTTTTTCCATTACATGCCTCAACTCAACACCTCAATATAAAAGAAAATGTCCTCACTACTACGACTATATTTCTTCTGGTACAAACTCAACTACCTAGCACAGGTTTCCTTCTCCTTGGGGCATTCTCTGGCAAAGTGCCCTGCTTCATTACAACGGAAACATATTACTTCTGACAAGTATCGAGGTTTCCTTTTTGGGCATTTGTTGAGGTAGTGCCCTGACTCCTTGCACCCATAACAGATGACATGACTCAGATCCTTCCTGGAATCCAATCTACTTGTCTTTCTGGACTTCTCCATTCGAATCAGGGCTTCTATCTCCTGTGGGCCATATTCTACTTCCTTTGTCGGGAATTCTACTAGATCCCCATTCAAAAAAAATTGGGAGATGTGTCCTTCTTCTCCACATGAATAGCATGACTTGGTGCAGGGTTTAATTGGTTCCTCTTTGGGTGTGTCCTCCACCTCTTTCTTCATCACAGGTTCTTCTAAACTTTCCATGAGGGCTCCTTTCATTGCTTCGTTCTTCTGCTGGATGGATCGTTGTACCATGGGGTAAATGTGACACTGAGCAGGATAGTGGGTAGTCCCTTCACACAAGAAACAAGTGATCTGCCTAGTTGGGAATTCTTCAGCTGGGTGACTTCCTTCACAATTAGGGCATTCATCCTTGTGTTCTTTAGGGTTGTGTCCTATTTCTCCACAAAGCTTGCATGCATAAGTTTTCTTCATGTCCTTTCCATAAGGCTTCAACTTCTGGGACACAAACTGAGACTTTAGCAAAGTCAACTTAAATTATTTCCATGTGGTTACTCCTTGCCATCCATTGATGGTTTGGTACATCCTCCACCAAGTAGCAGCACCTCTTTCAAAGCATTGAAGAGCATGCTGGGCCATATCCTTTCCGACTATAGGGTTGTTCTCCATATGATCCTCCATGTTCTGAATCCATCAGTCTGTCTCCAATTGACTCATTGGTCCCGAAAATACAAGCTCATCTTCATTCATCCTCTATTGGGTCCATGGGTTTGGGGTGAGATAAGAGAGATAGAGAGGGATACACACAATACAAACAAAAGTTTTGAAAAGACAGATTTTTGTTGTGGCTGTCGAAAAACATCAAACAAATGACAGCTCACAATCGTCGCATCTAACATAGGTATATAACAGGGGTTTGGTCCTCTAAGGTCAACGTCGTCAAACTCTTCAAGCCTTGTTCATGCCTCCAATGGCTTCTTCCGATCATGCTTGTCTTTCTCAAGTTCCTTTGCCAGATCAATCTCTGTTGACGTGAAATCTCTCGTGACATCCTTTAATATTCTGGAGTTGCATTTCAAACTTCTGGTTTCAACATCCTTCACATGAACCATGGTCATACTGTCCTTTAGTTCCTGACGAATCTCCGGTATCTCGAGGTTCTACTCCTCCAGCTTGGCTACTTCAACTTCTGGGTTCTAAGTTCTTCACGAAATGCTTTCTCGTCAAATACAACTTCCTGCATGTCCATCTTAACTTCTTGATGTAACACTCCAGATCCGGGTGATACACTATCTAAAGTTAAAACTTCATCTCTTGCTGATAGGTGCTCCATCCGCCTTGTACCATCCAATCCTTCCATGCATATGCATGCTTAGCTCAGCTCGGTGACCACAGTCTCAATGGTGATGACATCACGGATAACCGTGTTTCTGCCCTTGTCATTGCCATGAGCTATCTTGCCAGTTGATATCTCCTGCCTTAGGGTTTTCTTGACAAAACTTTGAGTTCTCAACTCTCCATGTTTTGGTCTTTCTCCGATACACCTTGATCTCGGGTATTGACAACTTCCATAGTCTGCCAAGTTCCATAAGGGTAGCCTTCCTAGGTCATACAAATCTGGGAATTCTTCAGAGCCTCCAATTCTCCTAGTCTTCAGAGTCTTCAGCATGTTGTAGTTTCCATTATTCAGATGCACGGAAAATACTCTTCATTCCGAAGTGGTCTTAGTTGTTCGATATCTTGTACTTCTTGGAGTGGTCTCATCAGTCGAATCCTCGTGTGGTCATAAGGGGAAAGGGGTATGGTCTCACTAAAAAGAACTTTTGAATAAGCTCAGAAAAGAAGAGAGGTAAAAGATTTTTTTGAAAGCAAAAGTTGTAGAGAAAAAATCTTTGCTATGGGCTTGCCAGTTTCTAGGGTCATGTCCTACAGTCAACATGTGCTCTGATACCATCTTGTAGCGACCCGACCCGAATGGATCAAGTCTCTGTGCTTATGTGTCATCCCTGGATCAGTATGCTGACACACACGGTACTCGAAGGATTCATAATAGAGGTAAATCACATGTATAAAGTAACGTAAATACTATTACCTCAATCCAAATAGCGGAAGCAACAAGGTTGTGGTTTCCCATCAACACCAACGGCAAAGTTGAGTGTAGAAATCGTAACCCTAATGTAACACTTACTCGTCGTAAGAAAACCTGCAACATGAGACGTTGCAGCCCGAAACGGGTCAGTACATTGAATGTACTGGCAAATTCACACCATAGAGAATAATGAATAATGACTATCACTACATGCATATTTGGCTGGTGGAAAAGCTCTATGGTTATAAGGTTTTTGCGTAAAGCCAATTTTTCCCTACTACAGAGGAATAAGTTTATTTAACTATCATGGTGGTTGTGAAACATTGAGAATGGTTGACAGCATTCTCAATCCCAATTAAAAATAATTAAAACCCAACAACATTAATTAGAAGTAACATGAGATTCACATGATATTCAAGTACTAGATACTCAAGTTGTCCATAACCGGGGACACGGCTAATCATGATTAGTTTGTTACTCTGCAGAGGTTTGCGCACTTTTCCCCAAGACTCGATCGCCTCCGTTTGGTTTCTCGCACTACATGGTGTTTGAGAAACGGATGACCGAGACATAGTCTTTCAGAAGCGCTAGCACCTTACATGTGGGGTAGACCGTACCACCTACAACCCCTACATCTGCTAGTCCACCCCGTAAGAGTTCGCACAACTTAGTCAACTATGCCAGAGCCCATAATGGCTGTGGCTGCACACGGAAGTTTCTAGCATGAAAGATCTTATGATCCCTTTGAGCCTGGGTGGCGGTCCAAAAAAAACAGGCAAGTCCTGATAGACATCAGGTGCCTCAATCCACCCAGATGTGTGTTAGGTTGCCACCTTAGATAAACCATTAAAATTATCAATCTCACATCTGTCATGGATATCACTCACCCAATCCACGTCTACTAGCATAGCATGGCATAATAAGCAAACGTAGAAGTAACTCCCAAGGTTTCATAATAATACAGGTAATAGGTACTACCTCATCTACTTCCCATCCCACAATTTAATTAGATCCTAATCATGCAATGTTAGGATTGATCTAATGCAATAAAACATGGGTTGTAGAAAAGGTATGATCAAAGTGTGAACTTGCCTGCAATGTTGATGAAGATGATTCGCACTCAAAACTCGTGATAGATCTACTCGTCACACTCCGGTCAATCTATCGTAAGCAAACAATAGTAACCACACAATAAGTACTCATCTAATGCACAAGTAAAACTCGAACGAGAGAACGAACCAGAAGGTTCAACTTAAGAACTCCGGTTGCAAAGAAAGAACGAACCGAACAAATGACGGAAAACAAACGGCGGAAGAAAACAACTCGGTTCTAGCAAGTTGAAACTAGGTCAAAATTTTACAGTAGCAAAAACTTGTTCAAGTTGATTAGACGGAACGGCGGTTTCGAGACGAAACTCCAGGCGCTTGAATCACCTGATTCCGATAAACGGAGCGAGAAGATAAACTAGAACGAAGATCGGATCTGAGATCGCGATCGCGGAATAAATCCGACGAAAAGAAAAAGAAGAACGGTTAAACGAACGGACGTTCGTTAACCTAGAAGAATCCGGTGATCACGTTCGTTAGGACGAACGGTCCGGCGAACGGTCCAAAGGCAACTAAATCGGAAAAGAAAACGAATCCGATCTAGGGTTTCGGAGAAGTAAACGGAAAAAGAAACGGAAAACCGATCTAGAAAACCGGAAAGGTGGGCGGCGGGTGACGCAGGGCGCGGCGGCAAGGTGCGGCGGCGGCGGTGACGCAGGGCGGCGGCGGCGCGGCAAGGTGCGGCGGGCGGTGACGCGGGCGCGGTGGATGCTTGGGGCTTTTGGGTTTGATGATTTAGAGGGGGGGTGTGGGGTATTTATATAGGGGAGGGGTGAGGAGACTTTGGGTAGGGGACAAGAAATAAGAATAGAAGTAGGAAAGATCTAAAAAAATAAACGGAAGTAGGACAAAAGTCCTACTAGGATTTCCTAAAGAAAGAGGCGGCGACTCCCTGGCGCCTGGCGACTGCGCACGGGGAGGCTGGGGCGCTAGCGATGGCCTTGGCCTCGGCCGGCTGGTGGCTTGGGCCTTTGGCCCAAGGCGCTGCAGGTTTTTTTTTAAACAGATCCGCGCTTGGAAAAACACAGAAAAACAAAATCTACCGGACTCCAAAACTAAGAAAGTAAATTTTCCCTGACTCCTAAAAATGAGCTGAACATAATGAACTTTTCTCCGGACCTAAAATAAAATTTTCAAAAACACGCATTTTTCCCTATCCAAATAAAATGCAAATAAAGAAAAGAAAAACAAACAAACACCGGAAAACGAAATTTGATCTATTTATTAAATCTTCATTTTTCCCATATTTTGGAAAGTCATATTATTCCCTCTCTTATATTTTTGATAACGGAAAAATTATTGAAGAGGAAATAAATAAATCAAATGATCCTCTTTTCCAATTCGAGAAAACTCTCAAATAAGAAAATAACGAAATCTCCAACTCTCTCCGAAGGTCCTTGAGCTGCGTGAAATTTCTAGGATCGACCAAAAAGCAAGAAAATAAGATATGCATGATGATCTAATATTCCAAATTGAAAATAAATTCAAAAGAACTTTGAATTTAATTCTTTGAAACTCCCAACTCATATTTCATATAATTTGAAGAAGTCATTTTATCTTCTCTTGTGAAAATCATTGAGTCGCATAAAGTTTCAGAATTGGAATATTTCCAAATGAAATTCAACTATTTTTCAAACACCCTTTTCATTTTTTTAAATGGAAGAAGTCATGTCATCTTCTCTCTAGGGTTTTGTGTTTGAAAAGAATTTGAATCCATGGAGATCAGAAAGCAAATATGAAAGTTTGGGAAAGTCCTTTTATTCCCTCTCATTTAACTTTCAAAAAGAATTCAAATTTCACTCAATTTCACGCAATCAATCAAACAATCAATCAAATCTATCTATTTTTTTATAACATTCCAAAATTTAGAATTTTGGGATGTTACATTTCCGATGCAAGAATCACTAGCATACATTTTCCTGTTTTACGCTACTTTGCAATATTTGTTAGTCGTTTCTTAATTGGTCGCGGAAACTGTGGAAACCTTAGTGTTCCTGATATTTTTATTTTGCTCCATGTTTTATTCCGTGATGACTCTGTTAGTATGGGCGGTATTATTGCTAAACGGTTAAATCTGAATCGTACAAAGGGCCCCATCTTTGGAGGCATCTATGCTTCACGCCTAGCTGCACATTTTAACATACCTATTAGGCACTATAAAAAGAAGAAAAAGTGCTTCCTACTATTTATTTAGATTACAAGAGTATGGTAGCTCATGATTTTGTTATAAAGAATAGGGAAGGGGAGCTGAAATACAAATTGTTCTTTGATAAACATCATCCTGAGACTATCACCTTGCCTGCTCCTTCCTTGTTTGATTTCTCTACAGGCCAGTACCTCGTCTCGCTGGAGGACATTCACGCTTACCGGGACCCTACATCGGCCACAAAGACAGAGTCGGAACCACAAATGATCCTCCACGACAGTCTAATTACCAGTGGGATCCGGAGATGATTGCCAACTAGTGGCAATCAGAGTCTTCTTCTTCACAGTAGCCATAAACCGTGGCCATAAACCAACTTAGGGCAAAAGCCTAATCTTGGGGGAGTACGTATTTCTCACCGACATTACATTTATGTTCACACACTCATTGCTAGATGTCGGTGCTCATACTTTTTCATTTTAATATCCATGCTAGTTTATTTTCCTTTTTATGCTTTCTTCTTGTGTGTTTAATAAACCTTAAGAAAAAATAAAACAAAAATTAGTTGTAGCTTTTAATTAGTTTACTTTCCATGCTTGTAGTAGTAATTAAAAAGAAAACCCAAAAAGATTTCCTGTTCTTCTTTTGCTTGTTGGTAGCTTTCCCGTGTAAATAGTTTTATTTCTTTTCTTTTCTTGGGGGATCGACAGGAGAAGACCATGATTAAATTGTTGAAGTGGCTCTTATATGCATTATTGTTGATCTGACAAAAGAGCCCATATTGCCTTGTCTTCTCCTGTTTATTGAATGCTCGCAGATTCCAGCGTAGTCCAATGCACGTGCACTATTATTATTATCCACATCGTTCAGTCATGCAAGTGAAAGGCAATAATGATAATTATATGATGGACTGACTGAGATGAGAAAAGCTGGTATGAACTCAACCCTCTTGTTTTTGTAAATATGATTAGTTCATCGTTCCTAATTCAGCATATTATGAATAAACATGTTTGCAATGACAACTAGAGATCATAGTTTCTTGTGCCATGCTTAATTAACTAGAGAGCTTTTATAATGGTTACCTTGCTGTGCCACATGCTATTAAAATGTTGTGATGTGGTATGACAGGGTGTATCCTCTTTTGAACGATTTTGAGTGGCTTGACTGGCTCATGTTCCACGCATGTAGGTTGAAACAAAATCAACATAGCCTCTACGATATTTATGTTCATGGTGCATTATATCCTACTCATGCTTGCATTTGTGTTGATTAATTTTAATGCATGTTCATGACTGTTGTCGCTCTCTAGCTGGTCGCTTCCCAGTCTTTTGCTAGCCTTCACTTGTACTAAGCGGGAATACTGCTTGTGCATCCAATCCCATAAACCCCAAAGTTATTCCATATGAGTCCACCATACCTACCTATATACGGGTATCTACTTTGCTGTTCCAAGGTAATTTGTATGTGCCAAACTCTAAACCTTCAAATAAATATCCTGATTTTGGTATGCTCGAATAGCTCATGTATAACCTAGGGTTGTCCGTATCTTCCATTGTTAGGAGGGTTATTTTCAAGGAGAGTGGACTTCGCACCTCACTCACCGAGGAAAATGCTGGTCACCGAGATGCCCAGTTCCATTCTTTACACAAACTAAATCAAAATAATTGCAAACAAAACTGCCCCTGGACTCTTATTAGTTTGGAGCACTCGTTGTTTCAAGCAAGCATGGATTGATGCTTGTTGGTGGAGGGGGAGTATAAACTTTACCATTCTGTTTGGGAACCGCCTATAATGTGTGTAGCATGGAATATATCGCCATCTCTTGGTTGTTATCTTGACAATGAAAGTATACTGCTCAAAGTATTATTCATCTCTATTTCAAAACTGAGCTCTGGCCCCTCTAGAAATCCCTACTTCCCTCTGCGAAGGGCCTATCTATTTACTTTCATGTTGAGTCATCATCCTCTTATTAAAAAGCACCAGTTGGAGAGCACCACTGTCATTTGCATTCATTACTGTTAGTTTACATTGAGTATGACTTGACTGGTTCTCTTTTACCATGAATTACAATGTCTAGTCAGTCCTTGATCTTTAAAGGTGCTTTGCATTTATGTTTTGCGGTCTCAAAAAGGGCTAGCGAGATACCATCTTGTTATATCATATTATGATTGTTTTGAGAAAGTGTTGTCATCCGAGATTTATTATTATTGCTCGCTAGTTGATTATGCCATTGATATGAGTAAACATGAGACCTATGCATTATTGTGAATATGGTTAGTTCATAATCTTTGCTGAAAACTTGAATGTTGGTTTTACATATTTACATCAACAAGAGCAAACAGAGTTTGTAAAAGGAGGCGATGGGAGGGGGAACCATGACTTAGGGACATGCTTGTCCAAAATGTAGGGTGTGTTGCAAAAGTACCCCCATCGATTTGAACTGGTGACCCTTTCGGCTCAGGGTTTGAAGGGGGATTTGATGTGTCGGGATTTGGTAGCTAGAGGGAGCTTTCGCGCGCGTTGTAATTTCAGGATAGCAAGGCGCGGGTTGTGAAGGCGCGAGTTTTGGGAGCATGATATTTGAATTTTTGGGATATAACAAGGCCGGGGTTGAATTTTCGGGACAAGCCTAACGTGTAATATTATACGTACCAAAACAATTCGCACTTCCCTCAATGAAAAAAAACAAGAAAAACAAAACTATTCACACCACACAAAGAGAGAGTCTTGTCCCGTTTTACTATACAAATGCTATTCAAAGCTATGAATCCATGTTATGTCCAATTAAATTTTTTTGCTGGCTGTATAATGCATGTAACCTACTCATACCAACATTTTAGTGCATTCCAAATGTCTATACTACCGCTGCAATTCAAACTAAATTTGAATTCATTTCTCTATTTGAATAAGAATCTACAATCATGATTGTTGCCAAATTAAACCATCATTCATGTATTACCTTAACAACAAACCACATGATTACTATAGAGATAGATATAAACTATGTGTACTATATGAACTCGAATTCAAATTTTTGAATACACTTGATGTTGATTCCAAATAATAGTACATTTGATGTACTAACTAGATATTCATAATCTAAACCATGTTCAATACGTACACCGTGTTTATCACACAAAGTATAGTGCCCCACCCTCTACATTATGACCAGTATTTAGCCCCGAGCTGCAAAAGCCACACAATATCCCAAATTATAACAAATGTTCTATATATTATATGTAGTACTAGCAAGATGCCCATTGCACGGAACATCAAGATGCATTTCTATATGTAGTTTATCTTGTGGGAGAAAAGGATGAACGAGGGAAGGCCTTATTCGCAAATGTGGAGAGGGGTGTGGGTATCTTTTTTCAAAATTGTCATAGTTTCCTTCCTATCCGTCAGATATAAATTGTACGGGCTATATTGCAGGATGGCAGGCACACCATCATCACCAACTAGTTTTTTTATATAAAATATATTATATGAAGTATAACATGTTCATAACCACACCATGCGTATCACAATTATATATATTCACTCATGCGTCGGTTTAAAACACTATGATAAATTCCTCAAATATCCGAATTCACTTTTTACAATGAATTATGATCTCTATTCGTCTTTTACACCCACACAATCCTCTTATCTTTGTAGCTAGCGCTAACTTTCTCTCATGCATGCACATGCCAGCCTCCCTCTCACCCTCCCTCAGCATTCTCTAGCTCCATCGTGCAAATTCGTCTTTTCACTTTAGGTCGTTCACCCACGGTGTGTGTAGGCCCTGATATGTCTCCAACGTATCTATAATTTATGAAGTATTCATGCCATGTTTACAACAACTTTATATGGTTTTGGTATGATTTGCATGGAACTTACCCGGACTGACACTGTTTTCAGCAGAACTACCGTGGTGTTGTTTTTCGTGCAAAAATGGAAGTTGTCTAAATGAGCTGAAACTTTTTGACGTAAGAGACCCTCGAAGCTTTGCGTGACACCGACGCCAAAAAATCATATAAATAGAGAAACCTTCAGAAGTAACCCTAGATTAGAAGTTCCGCCACTGCAAGGCTCTGTAGCCACGAGAAACCAATCTAGACCCCGTTCCGGCATCCTGCCGGAGGGGGGACTTATCACCGGTGGCCATCTTCATCATCCCGGTGGCCACCATTATGAGGAGGGAGTAGTCCACTGATATGTCTCCGTCGTATCTATATTTTTGATTGTTCCATGCCAATATTCTACAACTTTCATATACTTTTGGCAACTTTTATGCTATTTTTGGGACTAACATATTGATCCAGTGCCCAGTGCCAGTTCCTGTTTGTTGCATGTTTTTTGTTTCGCAGAAATATCCATACCAAACGGAGTCCAAACAGAATAAAAACTGATGGAGATTTTTTCTGGAATACTTATGATTTTTGGGAAGAAGAATCCACGCGAGACAAGCTCGAGGGGCCCACGAGGTAGGGGGGGCGCCCCAGGGTGTCAGGAGCGCCCCTGACCCTGGTGGCCACCCCGTAAGGTGGTTGGTCCCTCCTTTCGCCGCAAGAAAGCTAATTTCTGTATGAGACCGTGTCAAAATTTCAGCCCAATTGGAGTTACGGATCTTCGGGAATATAAGAAACGGTGAAAGGGAAGAATCTGAGAACGCAGAACCAGAGAGACAGAGAGACAGATCCAATCTCGGAGGGGCTCTCACCCCTCCTGTGCCATGGAGGCCATGGACCAGAGGGGAAACCCTTCTCCCATCTAGGGAGGAGGTCAAGGAAGAAGAAGAAGGAGGGGGGCTCTCTCCCCCTCGCTTCCGGTGGCACCGGAGTGCCACCGGGGGCCATCATCATCACCGCGATCTACACCAACACCTCCGCCATCTTCACCAACATCTCCATCACCTTCCCCCCTCTATCTACAGCGGTCCACTCTCCCGCAACCCGCTGTACCCTCTACTTGAACATGGTGCTTTATGCTTCATATTATTATCCAATGATGTGTTGCCATCCTATGATGTCTGAGTAGATTTTCGTTGTCCTATCGGTGGTTGATGAATTGCTATGATTGATTTAATTTGCTTGTGGTTATGTTGCTGTCCTTTGGTGCCCATCATATGATTGCGCACGTGGATCACACCCTAGGGTTAGTTGTATGTTGATAGGACTATGTATTGGAGGGCAAGAGTGACAGAAGCTTCAACCTAGCATAGAAATTGATGCATACGGGATTGAAGGGGGACCAATATATCTTAATGCTATGGTTGGGTTTTACCTTAATGAACATTAGTAGTTGCGGATGCTTGCTAATAGTTCCAATCATAAGTGCATAGAATTCCAAGTCAGGGATGACATGCTAGCAGTGGCCTCTCCCACATAATACTTGCTATCGGTCTAGTAAAGTAGTCAATTGCTTAGGGACGATTTCGCAACTCCTACCACCACTTTTCCACACTCGCTATATTTACTTTATTGTTTCTTTATCTAAACAGCCCCTACTTTTTATTTACGTACTCTTTATTATCTTGCAAACCTATCCAACAACACCTACAAAGTACTTCTAGTTTCATACTTGTTCTAGGTAAAGCGAACGTCAAGCGTGCGTAGAGTTGTATCGGTGGTCGATAGAACTTGAGGGAATATTTGTTCTACCTTTAGCTCCTCATTGGGTTTGACACTCTTACTTATCGAAAACTGTTGCGATCCCCTATACTTGTGGGTTATCAAGACCTTTTTCTGGCGCCGTTGCCGGGGAGCAATAGCGTGGGGTGAATATTCTCGTGTGTGCTTGTTTGCTTTATCACTAAGTAATTTTTATTTTTGTTCTTAGTTGTTTTCTATCTTTAGTTATGGGTAGGAAACGCAAAATACCAAAAAAATTAGTTGTACCTACTAAACCAATGGTTGAAGAACCACTCAAAATCTATCACACTGCTGAAGCTTTCCCAGGCTTTACACTTTATGCTTCCGGCTCGTATGTTGTGTGGAATTGTGAGCGGATAACAATTTCACACAGGAAACAGCTATGACCATGATTACGCCAAGCTATTTAGGTGAGACTATAGAATACTCAAGCTTATTACTTGGATCATCTTCGATCCCTATGTGCTCGTGCTGAAACCCCAACTAGCTTAGTTGAGGGCAAATCGTTAGATGAGCATGCTTGTTATGTGCGACACCGTATATCTGAAAAAGGGAAACTATTATGGGGTCAAATTCAACGTTTGCAATGCTATGCTTGGAATTTATGTGAAATATATGATTTTACTTGTTGTTCTGAAAACCCTAAGAAACACCTTCCCTATCAATGTGAGTTTAGTGATAATGGAATCGTATCTTCGTATGCTAAGGGTGTTTACAATTACTATGATGTTCAACAAATTGAAGAATTTGTTGCTTTTGAGGGTGCTTATGAAATTGCTTCTTTGATTGAAAAGTATGATGCTACTTTTCACAAATCTGAAAATTTTGCTATACTTAAATATTGCTATGATAATTATGCTTCTAATACCTATGTTAAACAATATATTGAGGAATACTCCGCTGTCCAAGAAGAGACTAATATTTTGCAGGAGTCTATGGAAGAAGAAATTGATGAAACTGTGTGCTCATTGGATGAAAAAGATGAGGAAGAGAGCAAAGAACAAAAGGAGGAAGAGCGGATTGATCAACCATGCCCACCTTCTAATGAGAGTAACTCTTCAACTCATACATTGTTTAATTTCCCTTCGTGCTTACTGAAGGATGAATGCTATGATAATTGCTATGATCCCGTCGATTCTTTTGAAATATCCCTTTTTGATGATTCTTGCTATGCTTGTGGCCAAGATGCCAATATGAATTATGCTTATGGAGATGAACTTGCTATAGTTCCTTATGTTAAACATGAAATTGTTGCTATTGCAACCACACATGATAGTCCTATTATCTTTTTGAATTCTCCAAACTACACTATATCGGAGAAGTTTGCACTTATTAAGGATTACATTGATGGGTTGCCTTTTATCGTTGCACATGATGATTTTGATAGATATAATATGAATGCGCTTGATGCTCCAACTTGCAATTATTATGAGAGAGGAACTATATCTCCACCTCTCTATGTTTCCAATATGATAAAATTGCAAGAAACTGTTTATACTATGCATTGGCCTTTACTATGTGTGCATGAATTGTTCTTTTATGACATGCCGATGCATAGGAAGAGAGTTAGACTTCGTCATTGCTTGATATATGTTACTTTGTGCTTACTACTAAATTTCAAATCATTGCTAATTAAAATTGGCTTTGATATACCTTGGGATCCGGGTGGATCCATTACTTGAGCACTATATGCCTAGCTTAATGGCTTTAAAGAAAGTGTTGCCAGGGAGACAACCCGGAAGTTTTAGAGAGTCATTTATTTCTGTTGAGTGCTTTCATATAGTTTAAAAACAACAAAAATAAAGAGGGGAACCCAAAACTTTTTCAAAAAGAAAGGCAAAAGTGAGAAAGACAAGCACCGTTGAAGTGGGAGAGCTCCTTGAACTTTGTTCATGCTCACGGCAACTTTGTGAATCTTGATTACAGAAACTTTTCAACAAAAATAATTATCCCCTTGTACAATTCCATTTTATTATAAAAATAATGTGCCAAGGTTTGCCTTTAGGATGTTTACATTTGCTTGATGGTTTGTACGGTGCAGGACAGAAACTTTGGCTGTAGTGCGCGATTTTAAATTTTTAGCTGGAACGTCAAATGGTTCTGATTCTTTTTGCACTGTCTTCCTATACAAACTTTTTTATTTTTCCCAATTTTGGTAGAATTTTTCAAGTATCAGAAGTATGGTGAATGTTCAGATTATTACAGACTGTTCTGTTTTAGACAGATTCTGTTTTTGATGCATAGTTTGCTTGTTTTGATGAAACTATCAATTTATATCAGTGGATTAATCCATGAAAAAGTTATATTACAGTAGACACAATGCAAAAACAAAATATGAATTGTTTTTGCAACAGTACGTAGAGTAGTGATTTGCTTTATTATACTAACGGATCTTACCGAGTTTTCTGTTGAAGTTTTGTGTGGATGAAGTGTTCCATGATTGAGAAGGTCTCGATGTGAGAAGAAGGAAGAGAGGCAAGAGCTCAAGCTTGGGGATGCCCAAGGCACCCCAAGTAAATATTCAAGGAGACTCAAGCGTCTAAGCTTGGGGATGTTGGGAAGGCATCCCCTCTTTCTTCAACAAATATCGGTATGTTTTCGGATTCGTTTCGTTCATGCAATATGTGCAAGTCTTGGAGCGTCTTTTGCATTTAGGTTTTTAATTTTATTTTTATGCACCATGCTGGTATGAGATAGTGCTTGGTTGATTTATAGAATGCTCATTGCACTTCACTTATATCTTTTGAGTATGGCTTTATAGAATGCTTCATGTGCTTCGCTTATACCATTTGAAGTTTGGATTGCCTGTTTCTCTTTACATAGAAAACCGCCATTTGTAGAATGCTCTTTTGCTTCACTTATATTTGTTAGAGCACGGGCATATCTTTTGTAGAAAGAATTAAACTCTATTGCTTCACTTATATCTATTTAGAGAGATGACAGGAATTGGTCATTCACATGGTTAGTCATAAAATCCTACATAAAACTTGTAGATCACTGAATATGATATGTTTGATTCCTTGCAATAGTTTTGCAATATAAAGATGGTGATATTAGAGACATGCTAGTGAGTATTTGTGGATTGTATAAATACTTGTGTTGAAGTTTGTGATTCCCGAAGCATGCACGTATGGTGAACCGTTATGTGATGAAGTCGGAGCATGATTTATTTATTGATTGTCTTCCTTATGAGTGGCGGTCGGGGACGAGCGATGGTCTTTTCCTACCAATCTATCCCCCTAGGAGCATGCGCGTAGTACTTTGTTTCGATGACTAATAGATTTTTGCAATAAGTATGTGAGTTCTTTATGACTAATGTTGAGTCCATGGATTATACGCACTCTCACCCTTCCACCATTGCTAGCCTCTCTAGTACCGTGCAACTTTCGCCGGTACCATAAACCCACCATATACCTTCCTCAAAACAGCCACCATACCTACCTATCATGGCATTTCCATAACCATTCCGAGATATATTGCCATGCAACTTCCATCATCATATACATGACTTGAGCATTCATTGTCATATTGCTTTGCATGATCGTAAGATAGCTAGCATGATGTTTTCATGGCTTGTCCGTTTTTTGATGTCATTGCTATGCTAGATCATTGCACAACCCGGTACACCACCGGAGGCATCCATATAGAGTCATACTTTGTTCTAGACATTGAGTTGTAATATTGAGTTGTAAGTAAATAAAAGTGTGATGATCATCATTATTAGAGCATTGCCCCAGTAAGGAAAGGATGATGGAGACTATGATTCCCCCATAAGTCGGGATGAGACTCCGGACGAATAAATAATAAAAAAAAAGAGAGAAAGGCCAAAAAAGAGAAGGCCCAAAAAAAGAGAAAAAAAAGAAAACAAAAAAATGAGAGAAAAAGAGAGAAGGGGCAGTGCTACTATCCTTTTTCCACACTTGTGCTTCAAAGTAGCACCATGTTCTTCATATAGAGAGTCCCTTGAGTTATCACTTTCATATACTAGTGGGAATTTTCATTATAGAACTTGGCATGTATATTCCGATGATGGGCTTCCTCAAATGCCCGAGGTCTTCATGAGCAAGCAAGTTGGATGCACACCCACTTAGTTTCAGTTAGAGCTTTCATACACTTATAGCTCTAGTGCATCCGTTGCATGGCAATCCCTACTCACTCACATTGATATCTATTGATGGGCATCTCCATAGCCCGTTGATACGCCTAGTCGATGTGAGACTATCTTCTCCTTTTTGTCTCCTCCACCATCATATTCTATTCCACCTATAGTGCTATGTCCATGGCTCATTCTCATGTATTGCGTGAAAGTTGAAAAAGTTTAAGAATGTCAAAAATATGAAACAATTGCTTGGCTTGTCATCGGGGTTGTGCATGATTTGAATATTTTGTGTGGTGAAGATGGAGCATAGCCAGACTATATGATTTTGTAGGGATAACTTTCTTTGGCCATGTTATTTTGAAAATACATGATTGCTTTATTAGTATGCTTGAAGTATTATTTTCTTAATGTCAAAGGATAGACTATTTCTTTGAATCACTCGTGTCTTAATATTCATGCCATGATTAGACATATGATCAAGATTTTGCTAGGTAGCATTCCACATCAAAAATTATCTTTTTTATCATTTACCTACTCGAGGACGAGTAGGAATTAAGCTTGGGGATGCTGATACGTCTCCATCGTATCTATAATTTTTGATTGTTCCATGCCAATATTATTCAACTTTCATATACTTTTTGGCAACTTTTTATACTATTTTTGGGACTAACATATTGATCCAGTGCCCAGTGCTAGTTCCTGTTTGTTGCATGTTTTTTGTTCCGCAGAAAACCCATACCAAACGGAGTCCAAACGGAATAAAAACTGATGGAGATTTATTTTGGAATATTTATGAATTTTGGGAAGTGGAATCATCGCGAGACGGTGCCCGAGGGGGGCACGAGGTAGGGGGGCGGGCCCTAGGGTGTCAGGCGCGCCCCTGACCCTCGTGGCCACCCCGTAAGGCGGTTGGAGCCCTTCTTTCGCCGCAAGAAAATTAATATCCGGATAGAGACCGTGTTAACAGCCCAGTCAGAGTTACGGATCTCCGAGAATATAAGAAACGGTGAAAGGGAAGAATCTGAGAATGCAGAACCAGGGAGAAACAGAGAGATAGATCCAATCTTGGAGGGGCTCTCGCCCCTCCCATGCCATGGAGGCCAAGAACCAGAGCGGAAACCCTTCTCCCATCTAGGGAGGAGGTCAAGGAAGAAGAGGAAGAAGGGGGCCCCTCTCCCCCTCTCATCCGGTGGCGCCGGAACGCCGCCGTGGCCATCATCATCATCACCGCGATCTTCACCAACACCTCCGCCATCTTCACCAACATCTCCATCACCTTCCCCCCTCTATCTACAGCGGTCCACTCTCCCGCAACCCGCTGTACCCTCTACTTGAACATGGCGCTTTATGCTTCATATTATTATCCAATGATGTGTTGCCATCCTATGATGTCTGAGTAGATTTTCGTTGTCCAATCGGTGGTTGATGAATTGCTATGATTGATTTAATTTGCTTGTGGTTATGTTGCTGTCCTTTGGTGCCCATCATATGATTGCGCGCGTGGATCACACCATAGGGTTAGTTGTATGTTGATAGGACTATGTATTGGAGGGCAAGAGTGACAGAAGCTTCAACCTAGCATAGAAATTGATGCATACGGGATTGAAGGGGGACCAATATATCTTAATGCTATGGTTGGGTTTTACCTTAATGAACATTAGTAGTTGCGGATGCTTGCTAATAGTTCCAATCATAAGTGCATAGAATTCCAAGTCAGGGATGACATGCTAGCAGTGGCCTCTCCCACATAATACTTGCTATCGGTCTAGTAAAGTAGTCAATTGCTTAAGGGACAATTTCGCAACTCCTACCACCACTTTTCCACACTCGCTATATTTACTTTATTGCTTCTTTACTTACAACAGCCCCTACCTTTTATTTACTTGCTCTTTATTATCTTGCAAACCTATCCAACCACACCTACAAAGTACTTCTAGTTTCATACTTGTTCTAGGTAAAGCGAACATCAAGCGTGCGTAGAGTTGTATCGGTGGTCGATAGAACTTGAGGGAATATTTGTTCTACCTTTAGCTCCTCGTTGGGTTCGACACTCTTACTTATTGAAAACTGTTGCGATCCCCTATACTTGTGGGTTATCAAGAGGGAAAGGCGAAGAGGCGGTGGACGGTTTCCACGGTACAAGAAGAGGCTAGTGTGGAGCGAATGGTTGCCACAGAGGTCACACACTAACGACAAGGCCTAGTGAAACGCATGCCATATATCGCACACACCTTGATCCGACCGACCGTTTCTTTTGTGTTGCCTAATTACAACACTACAAAAAAAGACACATCCGTGACATTTTGGGCCGAACGAATTTTTTTGTCACACATATGACACTTCTATGACGATAATTGTGACAAAACCCGGTATCATCATAGATGTGGTGGGCTCCTACTTCTATGACAAAAAATCATGATAGAAAATGGGCTTTTCGTCCTGGGCGGGCCGGAGACGCAGCTGCATGACATTCTTTGGGCCATCCATGACGGAAAAAACCATGGTAGAAGCGAGGGCGAGGAAAATTTCGGGGAGTTCCCGGTTACGGTGGGAGGTCGGGGGCCGAGCGATGCGCGTTTCTCTCGTACACGTACGCGCGTGTGTGCGAGGCGTTGGATCTAACTGAATCCGAGCGAGGCGTTGGGCTCTAACTGAACCCGAGCGATTGCACTGCAGGCTACGCGTTATTAAACCCGAACGATCGATCGATGGCTATTAACTGAACCTATCGGGGATATACCCCGCGGTATGACCCGGCTGGAGTTGTAAACCGGCTGGGACTTGGTAAACCGGCGGATGGTAAACCAGCGGAGAGTTAAGACAGAGTGTCAAGACAGATGGCTAAGACAGACGGTAAACTGGCTGGTGTTAAACCGGCAGACAATGTTAAACCGGCAGACAATGTTAAACCGGCAGACAATGTTAAACCAGCAGACGTTAAGAAGCCCAGGAAGGGAAGTCAAAATAGTTTAAGTTAAAGTCCGAGTTGGACTCCACATGTAACCCGCCCCTTCAACATATATAAGGAGGGGCAGGGCTCCTCAAAGGGGGACAAGAAAACAACAATCTTAGGGCTAGACACAAAAAGGAGAGCCGGCTTACGGCGACTCTCTCGTGATGATAATGAGACCTAGCCTCAAACAGCATGTAGGTTTGTTACCGGACGATATTTTCCGGGGCCCGAAGCTGTCTAAATTCCTGTCTTGTGTTGCGTCTCTCGATTCCGCTCAACCCCTCTCAAGCTACCACATAGATGCGTTGGCCTCACGACTAAGTCCTCACGCTAGAACATCTGCCGTGACAAAATCATGATAGTTGGCGCCCACCGTGGGGCTGTCACACGATGGTGTTGAGTTTTGAAGGGATTTCTCCTATGAATCGAGAAGCTCGCGATTGGACAGATGAAGAAGAGCCGACACGAAGCAGTTGTCAGGATAACCCGGCACACAGAAGATCGGGATCAAGAGTTAGGGTTGCATCTATGCGTTTTCACATCCTACAGCCTGCCGAAAGCCGGCAAGAGAAGTTTTTCCAGCGCGTTGTCGCGCCGCCGATCCGCCGAGACTGACAAGAGATCAGGCTCGCCGAGATAAGCTGCCGCTTCATGATAATCTGCGAGTCGCCGCGCTACTTCAAGTGCAGCCGTTCGAGTCCGAGATAACCGGAAATAACAATCACGGTTCACGGATCATGGACGACGGCGGTTTGAGGCCTCCAGATCAACCTAGCATGTACCTACAAGGAATGAAGTATCCACAATACTGATCGCGAACACAGGCGTATGTCAAGAATGCCTGATGGATACCCATGCTCATCTATGTGAAAAGCCCATGTGTAATCATTGTACTTGCGAGGATTCCAGGGAAGGATTTAAATATGTTAAAAAATATATATGATGAGCGGGGGGCTCGAACACGGGACTCCAACACTGCAGGCGGCCTGGCTAGCTCCCGCCGTTGACTCTGTCGCAAATGTTACCATTGCTCCATCGCCCGAGTGGCTGGCTTCGGTGTTGGACTGCTACCATTGAACCGCCCTATTACTCCTCCTAGGGCTGCCGGTTCATTAAGCCGCCGCGTTCAGGCTGGCCCGGCCTCGTTCCAAGTCGCCCCCGAACCGCTGCTGAACCACCGCGGTCATGGCCTCGCCCTGTCTTTGACATGCAACGAGCCGCCGCTACCCGCTTGCATGTTGGCCCGACTCCGATTCCAACCCACCTTTGCCAGAGAAAATTTCGAATCACCGAAGGCCCAAGCAGCGTGTCATGATCCGGACTCAGGATTCGATTACGACCCGGATTCGCCATCGCCTAGTCGCCCCCGGCCTGTTTTCAGCCGCCTCTGCCGCGGGCTTGCGCCGAGCTGCTGCCTCGTCAACACGGTCTCGCACCTTGAACCGCCTTGCGCTGTCCGCGCCCACTATTCGGCCGCGCCTCTATAGCCATGGCCACGGCCTCTCTCCGAGCCGCCGCTGACATGCCTTCGCCGAGCTACCCGCGTGCTCAGACAAACCGCTTTGGCCAGCGCCAGCGCTACCTCGGCTCGCCACTTGCGGCTGTCTCCTCCGCATTGGCCCGGATGTGCCTCGCGGCCGCGGCCGCCCGTTTGTTTTGCCGCGAACCGCCCGCATGCCTGCTGGCCTGGTTCCGTACGTCACTCTGCCGGGCCGTTCTGCCTCTCCGCATGGTCACCTCGATGATTCGGCCTCACTGTTTTAAACCGACGCATCCGAACCACGGCTCCTTGGTCTTACCGCCGCCGCATGATCACCACCCTCACGGCTGTACCAAGCTATTTCGCCCGTGGCCGTTTCCAAATCGTCGGGTTAGTACATCGCCACGCACATGCACAAGTTCTTAGAAAACTTGTTCGGATTAAGTGCTATTTTACGAAGTGTTACTGGACAAATCTGAGGTGCTCCATCAGTCAAAATTCGTGGTCAAAGACAGTTGCCGTTGTGCCATGCCGTTTCAGCTTGCCGCCGGATCAGCCGTGCCTCACCACTAAGTCGCCATGGCCTCTCATTGCCTCTGGCCTGGACTGCGCTTCCGTTAAATCACCGCTCGCTCCGACAGAGAAGGAGCCCTACCCCTGCCTGCTCGCGGCCTCTCCGGCTTTAAACTGGCCACCTGCATTGAGCCACTGGCCAAGGATTGCCGAGAGCCGCCGAGGGCTCCGCCTCACCTGCGAGTCGCCGCTCCCGCCTTGGTGAATCGCCGGCATGACAACCCGCCTCGGTGACTCGCCCGTCCTTACCGGTTTAAACCGCCACAACGCTTCTCCTGTGCTGGATCTCATCTATCTCGCGTTGAACCGGCCACGGCCGTCGGGTCTCCACCACGGTTGAGCTGCCAGCGCTACTTCACCATGCCTCTTCAAACCGGCGTCGTCGCGGAGACACCACTTTGACCCGCCGAGGCGCCCTTACTCCGCTTACACGGCTACATCTGGAGCGGCCTCCGCGACCCAGCCTCGCTGCTTTAAACCAGCGCCCCGAGATGCCGCCTCCAAGTCGCGATGGCTACGTGCCGTTCTGAACTACAAGCCGCCTCCACCTGAGGGCCGGGCCGTCGAACGAGTCGCCGAAATCGCTTCCGCTGCCCTCCTGCTAAACCGCCAAATTGCCTCCGCTAAACCGACATCGCCACCGAACCGCCCTGACGAGTCGCTGGTCGTGCTTTCGTTGTCCCGATGCTCTAAACCGGCCTTGCTCCGCAACACTCTGAAGCCCTGCCTGGGCCGCTGTCACCTACATTTCGTTTGACGCCTCTACTAACGCAGGCTGCCTCCGCCTTGCCTTATCACTGCATCCCGAGAAGGCTTGTCGCGGCACTCCTCCTTGCCGGGGGTCTCCTTGATGTCCGCGGCCCCTCTGCTGCTGCACCGGCCACTGTGGAATCGAATCCGCCGCCGCCTCGCCTTCTGCTCCAAACTGCTTCCTCTCCGAGCCGTCGACCATCAAGCCTGGTAGTTCCTCGGCCGCACTGGTGCCGTGCCCAGATCCTTTCTCAGGCGCCTCTAAGTCGCCTCGTGCCTTGAGCCGCTGGTCGCCTCAACTTGTTTCCACCGGGCTGCGCTGATGTACTTTCTCGCGTTGAAGCCGTTCACGGCCTTGACATCTACCTCTGCTGCCTTGCCGGGTCGTGGCCGTGATTTTGTCTGTCATCTTTGAACTGGCTGTTTGCTGAACCGTCGACCTCCACCTCCGTCGAGCAGCTTGAACCACCCCTGCGGAATCCACTGCTGACTCGCGGCGGTCGCAGGGGAACTCAGTCACCGTGTTTGCCGCGGGTGTGTTGAGTAATTTTGGGAGGAGCACGAAATCAGAGGCCAGCAAAATCTGCAGCCAGATCCCTGTCGTTTCTTCATGATACATCAGTCAAACGACTTGTTCAGGCTAATTTATACGGCAGTACATGGAGGAAATATTTACCGGAGTCAAGTGTGTCAGATGACTTTGGTTTATTATACAGAAACGCCCAAGTTTAATGGGCCGCCTCCACAGCTGCTGTCACCCGTCAATGTGCATCTCCGTTCCGACCCACTGAAGCAGCCGCGAATCACCCGCTTCCGCTGTCCCGGCCTCATCCTGCCTTGGCGGCCGGCCTTGGTTTCATCTCTTCGGCGTCCCCAGTCTGGCTCTGACGCGCAACACCGCCCGGGTTGACCTCGCTATCATACACTGTAGTTCACCGCCACAGGCGCCGGGTTGAGCTTGCCTTTGCCACGACCTGCCCGCATGTGCCAGTCTACAGGTTATACAAACTACGGCGAACTCTGGCAAGGCCCTTGAAAGGATGAACACAAAAGTTTTTGGTTATCTACGAACGCCATATAATGATCATCCGATGCCTAAAAATCAGGTGATATTTATCTTACATATTTTGTTAAGTATATGTTGATTCCCTTCGACAAACAACTACTCCGCCCTGCTGTAGTTTTTGTACGCAGGACAATGATTCACTACAAATGTGGTTTATACCACGGATATGGAGAACGTACTGGTGACATTTCACCTAGTATTCGTCCGTGCCTCATTACCCGGTAAATGGATGTGCGCAAGCCGCCACCCTCGTAGCCCGGACTACTTCAATTCATCGGGACCATACTTGCGAAATAACTCGCCCGTCCGTACCGGCCTATAATATTGCGGCCGACTCATCTGCCTGCTCCCACAGCAGGCTCACCCATGATTGATTTCCGCTTCACCATGGTGATCATTAAACTCCGTGATGGATATTAACTGGCCTGACATATCAGGTGAAATCCATCCAGTATATTTTTATGTTATATATTGCTTTCTTTAACAGAGCAATTACTCCGGCTAGCAAGGTTGTCTAATGCAGGACCCTAAACCGCCATATTGGTGCAAATTTAAAGGCCGTCAGAAAATTTCCGGCTTAAAAAGAAGGATTCCGGTTTAATATCCGACTTAAGGGAAAGTTATCTTCCACAAAGCTTTGAAGCTCTCGATAGCCGGTTCAAAATACCGGTTCAAGAAGAATTTATCTCTTGCAAAAAGTTAAAGGTTGCCCAAGAGGACCTGCTGCCCTGACGCGCGGTTCAAACATGGGTGTCCTACCTTATGGGCTCATCTTCATATGATTACTTAGGGGCTTCCTGTTCAAACATAGGTGTATTCACCAAAGAGAACATGGTATTACTACCCTCTTGATGCGGCTATCAAGACAATATTATCATCAGGGCCAAAGAGAGTTTGTTGCACACCACAACTCAAACATAGGCACTCGGCGAGCACAGCTCAGAAATATATCACATGGGGACTTCTGCTTGCAAAGCGGAGTCCTGTCCATTAATCCGGCTATCACGCCACAACAAAGCTTGAGAGCTTCACACCCAAGGGGCCAAAGAGAGTCTTGTTGCTATGCACATGTAACACCCTCGATGCGACTATATCTCCCACGTGTCGAGGCACGACTTAGAGGCATAATCGCATTGAAGGCATATGTCGCAAGTTAGGCAATCTTCACAACATCCCATGTAATATAATAATGAAAGGGGAGATAACATAGTTGGCTTACACTCGCCACGTCAATCAAGTACATAAATAACATTACATCATCCAAACACTCATGGCCCGACTACGGCGCCAAAATAAAAGATAACCCAACAAGCGACACGGTCCCAATCACCCCCAACTGGGCACCACTACTGATCATCGGGAAAGGAAACATAGTAACGTTGAGAGTCCTCATCGAACTCCCACTTGAGATCAAGCGCGTCTCCTGGAGCGGAATCATCAGGCCCTGCATCTGGTGTAATAGTAATCTGTGAGCCACAGGGACTCAGCAATCTCGCACCCTCGCGATCAAGACTATTTAAGCTTATAGGTAAGGCAAGGTAAATATATGTGGAGCTGCAGCAAGCGACTAGCAAGTATGGTGGCTAACTTATTCGCAAAAGAGAGCGAGAAGAGGAGGCAAAGCGCGAGCGAGAAACTAGAGAGCAACCTGCGCAAACATTACTCCAACACCGTGTCCGCTTCCCGGACTCCTCCGAGAAGAGGCCATCACGGTAACACACTCAGTTGATTCATTTTAATTAAGTTAAGGTTCAAGTTATCTACAACCGGACATTAACAAATTCCCATCTGCCCATAACCGCGGGCACGGCTTTTGAAAGTTCAAATCCCTGCAGGGGAGTCCCAACTTAGCCCATGACAAGATCTCAAGGTCAACGAAGGAATAAACCTCCTCCCAAGACGTTTCGATCAGACTCGGTATCTCGGTTCTTCAACACACTTCGACAGGTTAAAACAAGACCAGCAACACCGTCCGAATGTGCCGACAAATCCCGATAGGAGCTGCACATATCTCGTTCTCAGGGCACACTCAGATGAGACTAGCTATGAGTAAAACCAACCCTCAAGTTTCCCCGAGGTGGCCCCGCAGGCAGCTCAGTTCGGACCAACACTCAGAGGAGCACTGGCCCGGGGGGGGGGGGGGTTTAAATAAGATGACCCTCGGGCTCCGGAAACCCAAGGGAAAAAGAGGCTAGGTGGCGAATGGTAAAACCAAGGTTGGGCATTGCTGGAAAAGCTTTAATCAAGGCGAACTATCAAGAGGTTCCCATTATAACCCAACCGCGTAAGGAACGCAAAATCCGGGAACATAACACCGATATGACGGAAACTAGGGCGGCAAGAGTGGAACAAAACACTAGGCAAGAGGCCGAGCCTTCCACCCTTTACCAAGTATATAGATGCATTAAGATAACTTGGCAATATAACGATATCCCAACAAGTAAATAAAGGTTCCAACAAGGAACGGCCTCCAATCTTCACCTGCAACTAGCAACGCTACAATAGGGGCTGAGCAAAGCGGTAACATAGCCAATCAATGGTTTGCTAGGACATGGTGGGTTAGAGGTTGGACATGGCAATTTGGGAGGCTTGAAAGCAAGTGGTAGGCATCGTAGCATTGGCATAGGAAAAGAGCGAGCAAACTAGCATAGCAAAGATAATAGTGATTTCGAGGGTATGATCATCTTGCCTGCACAGTTGTCAGAGTTGACTGGATCCTCGAAAGCAAACTCAACGAGCTCCTCGTTAGAGAACTCGTCTCCTGGCTCTACCCAAACAAGACAAACAAGCAATAAGGATACAATCAACCACGTGCAAACTCAAACAACGCAATGCAGAGATGGTATGCTATGCGGGATGAGAAATGCAAGATATGACAGGAAATGCATGAAACTGGCCTCAACTTGGAAAACCAAGTGTGCCACTGGAAAGATGGGATGAAATCGCTTGAAAACGATATAAAGAACGCCGGAATCGGAGTTACGGTTTGGAAATGGCAAGCGATTCAAAATGACACCGGTCTGCGATTTACAGTAAGTAGCCATCTAAATGCAATGAGATGAACATGCTACAGCACCCAAACATGACAAAAAAATACATGGCAGGGATGCATTCAAAATGCTTAAGAAAAGTCTAGCACTGAGATATGGCCAATTCATCCATTAACAGGTTCAAACAAGCATGGCAAAAATGCATATGGCAAACAGATCTCAGACTTAGTGAAATTAACACTTGTCTGGAATTTCAGATCAGGTAGCCCTCTTCGGAGCAACAAAACTACATGCTACAAGATCTGAACATGGCAAAGTAAAGCATGGCATGGAGCTACTCAAAGAGCTTAACAAAACTCCCTTAGTGACCTTGAGCCAAAAGGGATCAGAAAGTACAATTGCAAGCATGTGAACATGGCAAAAAAATAATCAGTTTTCAGACTTAGTGAAAACTGGCACATGCTGAAACATATCTCAAGTAGGCATGTTTACGAGCTCGATGCACTCACTAAGGTGCAAGTCATGACAAGACAAGCATACAACCATCAAGAAGGCACAAAATGCAAGCTAGAAATGGCAAGAACAATAACATAGCATGCACAGATCAACTACAACATCATCGGCAAAATTGCGAACAAGTTGACAATCTGCCCAGATTCACAAAGTAGCAAAAGTAGAGCTCGATTGACTCAAACTAGGGTGCTCCATAATTGCAAACAAAGACATGGATGGATAGATCACTACAAGATTAACAAAACATCCTTACTGATCATCCTCAAAAGAGGTACGGATCTCTAGGAAACAACATGAACATATGGCATCATGAGATAAACAGCTCCAGGACTTAGTGAAATTGCCAAGTCCCTGAAAACAGAATTAGCAAGTGCACCACTTTGAAAGCTTGCACAAGTCACCACACACATCACAAAAATACATGGGTTGCACCTCTGGAAAGATGGCAGAACCCTTAACAAAACATATGTAGAGCATCAGGGCATAACATGCATACATTAATCATGGCAAAAATGACAAAAACCTAAATGGAGCAGTAGATCTGACAATTAATTCAAGTAGCCCTCTTCTAACAGCATTTCGAGCATCAAGATGAACTCAAATGAAAATGATGCAATGGAATGAAATGATGTACTCTCTGAGATGAACATTTTTATATGCCATATGCATGAATCGGAGCTACGGATGCAAAATTACGGAGCCACGAACAGGAGCACTTGAACTGAAAATATTAGGGACTTAGACGAATTTGACCTAGGGTTCGTCCCAAATCTGGATCGACACGCGAACCGAGGAGCTCCGGCGAGGCGGCGGCTGCTCCGGCGAGCACTGTTCGTCGGCGGGGAGGAAGAGGCCGGAGGAGGGAGAGGCGAGGTCGGCCGGGGCGGACGGAGGCGGTTGGCGTGGCGGCGGCGTGTGGATGCGGCGGCGCCGGCGAGCTCGGCGGCCGGAGCGGAGCGGGGCGGCGGTGGCCGGCTCCGGCGAGGAGGAGGCGGGCGGCGGCGGCGCGTGAGGAGGCGGCGGCGTCGGGGGCGACCGGGCGGCGCGGGCAGCCAGGCGGCGGTGCGAGGGAGCGGGCCACGGGGGCCGGCCGTGGGCTCCCAGGCCGCGCGGTGGGAGGCGGCGGCGGAGGACACGTGGCGGGCGGCGGTTGGCTGGGGCGCGGCAGCGGACGCGTCCGGCCTGAATCGGACACGTCCGGCGGCGAGGAGAGCGGTTTTTAGGGTTTGAGGACGAGGGGGATCCGGAATTTCGGAGGAGGGGCTAGTTTTATAGGTAGAGGGAGCTAGGAGAGTCCAAATGAGGTGCGGTTTTCGGCCACGCGATCGTGATCGAACGCTCTAGATGATGGAGCAGAGTTAGGTGGGTTTTGGGCCAAATTGGAGGGGTGTTGGGCTGCAACACACACGAGGCCTTTTCGGTCCCTCGGTTAACCGTTGGAGTATCAAACAAAGTCCAAAAGATATGAAACTTGACAGGCGGTCTACCCGTAGTAAACCAAGGCCGCTTGGCAAGTCTCGGTCCAATCCGGAAATGTTTAATCCCCATGCACGAAAGAAAGGTAGAAATGACCACCGGAGGAGAACGAAGCGCCGGAATGCAAAACGGACAACGGGGAAAATGCTCGAATGCATGAGATGAACGCGTATGCAAATGCAATGCACATGATGAGATGATAAGAGATGCATGACAACGACAACAACACATGGAGACAAAAACCCGAACCCGAGAAAATAAAATAACTTAACGCCGGAAACAGCAAGAGTTGGAGCACAAATTACCGGGGTGTTACAACACTCCACCACTACGAAAGGATCTCGTCCCGAGATCTAGGACTGAAAGAACGCCGGGTACTCAGAATGGAGGTGATCCTCGCGTTCCCAGGTAGCTTCACGGTCGGAATGGTGTGACCACTTGACTTTGAGAAATTTGATTGACTTATTGCGAGTCTTGCGTTCAGTCTCTTCAAGAATAGCAACTGGGTGCTCACGATAAGAGAGATCTTCTTGGAGCTCAATGTCCTCGAAGTTGACGGTGCGGTCAGGAGTCTTGAAGCACTTTCGGAGCTGAGAGACATGGAACACGTCATGAACATTTGCAAAGTTTGAAGGAAGCTCAAGTTGATAGGCGAGGTCGCCTCTCTTGCTGACAATCTTGAAAGGTCCCACGTATCTAGGGCAAGCTTCCCTTTGATACCAAGCGACGAGTACCTTTCATAGGAGAGACGCGGAGGTAAACATGATCTCCGATCTCGAAAGCCAAATCACGGTGCTTACTATCATAGTAGCTCTTCTGGCAGGATTGGGCTGCTTTGAGGTTATCACGAATGACTTTGCACATTTCTTCTTCCTCTGTGATTAAGTCATTTCCCAAAAGCTGACGTTCACTGGTTTCAGACCAGTTGAGAGGGGTACGGCACTTCCTGCCATACAGAATTTCAAATGGGGCCTTGCCCGAACTTGCTTAAAAACTGTTGTTGTAGGAGAATTCAGCATAAGGAAGACAATCCTCCCACTTCATGCCGAAGGAGATCACACAAGCCCTGAGCATATCTTCAAGAATCTGGTTGACACGCTCGACTTGACCGCTAGTTTGAGGATGGAAAGCTGTGCTGAAGCGGATGTTGGTGCCCATGGCCTTCTGAAAAGAATCCCAAAACTTGGATGTGAAGATGCTGCCACGGTCTGAAGAGATCACTTGTGGAATACCGTGCAGAGAGACAATACGAGAGGTATAGAGTTCCGCCAATTGAGCTACAGTGATCGACTCTTTGATAGGCAGAAAATGAGCCACTTTAGTGAGTTTGTCGATGACAACGAATATAGTATCATTGCCACGCTTGGACTTTGGAAACCCAGTCACGAAGTCCATCTCAATGTGGTCAAACTTCCATTCTGGAATGGCAAGAGGTTGGAGGAGACCTGCTGGCCTTTGGTGTTCTGCCTTCACTCTTCTGCAGACATCACATTCATTCCCGAATTGAGCGATCTCGCGCTTCATTCGAGTCCACCAATAAGCTTGCTTGAGGTCCTGATACATCTTCGTGCTCCCAGGGTGGATGGAGAGGAGAGAATTGTGAGCCTCGTTCATGATCACTTTACAGAGGTCACCTTTGGGTACAACAATACGATCCTCGAAGAATAGAGTATCCTTGTCATCAAGGAGGTAGCACTTGTACTTGGGTTGGCTCTTGGCAATCCCAATCTTCACCTTTTTCACCATAGCATCAAGAAGCTGGGCTTGGCGAATCTGGTCTTCTAAGGTAGGAGAGACTTGGAGGTTGGCGAGGAATCCTTGAGGAACAACTTGCAGGTTAAGTTTGCGGAAAGCTTCACAAAGCTCGGGTTGATAAGGCTTGAGAATCAGACTGTTGCAGTAAGCTTTCCTGCTCAAAGCGTCAGCAATCACATTGGCCTTGCCTGGAGTATACTCAATACTCGGATTATACTCTTGAATCATTTCGACCCATCGAGTTTGTCTGAGGTTGAGATTAGGCTGAGTGAAGATGTACTTGAGACTCTTGTGATCAGTGAAAATGTCCACTTTTCTTCCCAATAGAAGATGTCTCCAAGTCAAAAGAGCATGCACAACTGCTGCCAACTCGAGATCATGAGTGGGGTAGTTCTTCTCATTAGGCTTCAACTGGCGGGAGGTATAAGCAACGACTTTCTTCTCTTGCATCAATACCGCGCCAAGACCTTGGAGAGAGGCATCACAAAAGACCTCGTACGGCTTGGATTCATTGGGCGGAGTCAGAACTGGAGCAGTGATCAATTTCTCTTTCAAAGTGTTGAAAGCAATGTCACACTTCGGAGACCAAACGTACTTGACGTGCTTCTGAAGAAGATTTGAGAGAGGTTTCGCGATCTTAGAGAAGTTTTCAACGAATCTTCGGCAATAGCTTGCGAGACCGAGGAAGCTACGGAGTTGCTTCACGTTCTGAGGAGGTTCCCAATTCACAATTGCAGACACCTTCTCAGGATTCACGGCAATGCCCTTGGCAGAGATGATATGACCAAGATAAAGAACCTCATCGAGCCAAAATTCACACTTGGAGAACTTGGCGTAGAACTGATGTTCCCTGAGCTTATCAAGAACCAAACGCAAGTGCTTGGCATGATCTTTCTTGTTCTTGGAGAAAACCAGAATGTCGTCGAGATAGACCAAAACAAAGTCATTGGTGTAGGCATTGAAGATGAAGTTCATCATGCGAGAGAACGTCGAAGGAGCGTTAACAAGGCCAAAAGACATGACAGTGTATTCATATGAACCAAAGCTTGTCCTGAAAGCCGTCTTGGGAATATCTTGCTCACGAATACGAATCTGATGATAGCCCATATGGAGATCAATCTTGGAGAATACTTGGGCATCTTTGAGTTGTTCGAACAGCTCATTGATGTTGGGAAGTGTGCATTTGTTCTTGATGGTCTTCTTGTTCACTGGACGGTAATCAACACAAAGTCGGTCCGTTCCATCCTTCTTCTTCACAAAAAGAACACCACAACCCCACGGAGAAGAACTAGGCCGGATGAGACCCATTTTCTCTTGAATATCGAGTTGCTTCTTCAGCTCCTTCAACTCTTCAGGTCCGAGCTTGTAAGGACATTTGCACACAGGTTCCGTGCCAGGCTCAAGATCAATAACGAATTCAACTGGCCGGTGCGGAGGCATTCCTGGAAGCTCTTCTGGAAAAACATCTTGATATTCGCAAACGACTGGAATTTGCGAGATAGCATCCAGTTCACCCTTCTCATTGAGAGAAAACAGACGGATGGTATCATCACGAGCGGCAAAGACAATTACATCCTCAGACGAATGAGTCAATTGAATCTGCCTTGCAGCACAATCAAGCTGAGCCTTGTGCTTAGAAAGCCAATCCATCCCGAGAATAATATCAATATCTGAGTTACCAAGAACCATTGGAGAAGCCAGAAACTTGAAATAACCCATCATGATAGAAATATCCGGACATCAAACTAGAACTCAGATGCTTAGCCGGAGAGACGACTTGCATAGCTCTAGGTAAAGCCTTAGTACTAAAATTGTTCTTCGATGCAAATGGGAATGACATGAAGGAATGCGATGCACCAGAGTCAAAAAGAACTTTTGCAGGAATATCATTAACAGGAAGGTTATTCATGATCACATCTGACGAATCCTCTGCCTGAGCTGCACTCATCAAGTTGACCTTGGCGTGCTTGGGGTTATGCTTGACCACCGTTGTACTTGCTGATCTGACAGGAGGAGGAGGAGGAAGACGCCTCTGGTTGAGACACTTGTTGGCATAGTGACCCTTCTGTTGGCACTTGTTGCACGTGACCTCTGAAAGCGGACAGTGGTACGGAGCACTCGATCTTGGAGCTTGAGACGAAGTCTTGTTCTGAAAGCCAGGGTTGGGGGGGTGGGAAGAACCACTGCCACCTTTGCTCTTCTGCTGATATGGCTGACGAAACGGAGGAGGAGGAAGCCAAAACTTCTGCTGCTTGGCCACTTGAGTAGAGGAAGAAGGAGTAACATCTCTGGCTCGCTTCTTGGAAGCATCACACCTCAACTGAGCAGCCTCTTGCTTCAATGCCATGTTGTAGAACTCACGTATCTCAAGGGCTCAAAGAGAACAAGAGCTAGCTGAATTTCTTCTCTGAGACCACCCCTGAACTGGTATATCATGCTCTTCTCATCAGGTACGTCCTTCTTGGCAAAGCGGGCGAGCTTCTGGAACAACTTGTTGTAGTCATAGACAGACAAAGAGCCTTGCTTCAGGTTGCGGAATTCCTCACGCTTGCTTTCATCCACGCTCTGGGGAATATAATGAGTTCAGAAATCTCGACGGAAATCATCCCAAGTGATAACACGTCCACCTCTGGAATCCTTGTACTGCTGGAACCATTCTGCAGCTTGATCTTTGAGTTGGAAGGAAGCGAACTTAACAAAGTCCTTAGGCCTGACGTTACTACACTCGAAATGCTTTCACAGATCCACAAGCCAATCGTCAGCATCGGTTGCCTCAACACAATTGCTGAAAGTCTTTGGCCCGTTAGCAAGGAACTGGTTGAGTGTAGCAAAGTGATTCTGATTGCTGCCTTGATTCCCTTGGTTGCCTTGATTGCGCTCTTGAATAATTTACATGATCAACTGTGTGTTTGCATTGGTTGCGGCCATCACAGCTTGCCATGCCTCCGGAGGAGGTGGAGGTGGTGGCGGATCAGGATTCGGAGTCGTGCGCGTTGGAGGAGCCATCCTGAAGAGGTTGACCACCATTAGCACATTGACAGACAAATATTGAAGCTGAATCCAATGGAATGAAAATTGCAACATATAGTCTTCACATCCGAACAAAATGAACGAATGCATTCCTCTTGAAATGGTCACATATCCATAAATTGAGAAGCCACGAAGAATTAAGGTAGAGAAATAATTCAACAAGGTACGGATCAAGAACGAATAATCAGTAAGAAATCCCAATCTCAAACCAATATCCGTGGAAGAAGAACTAGAGCTACTAAAATTCCCACCTATGAAACTCCCGAACCTTTCCGGTTATGCAATCAGGTGTTGGGGATACAGAGGAAGCATAATATCTCACCCAAACTAGCAAATCCTACATCCAGCTGTATCCATCCTTCAACACATAACCAAGAAACCTTCGGAAACCATCTACCTCAACCTTCAAAAAGCATCCGTTATACAAGTTATGGCGATACTCCCGAACTCCCGCCCCAGTACTGGGTGGCGTCGAGGTTATCTCACCAATGAACTGCATAAAAGAGATTTTCGATGTTGGCGTACTAAACTCAGGTATTCCAGAACTGCAACCATAAAATTATGATGACAACATCTCAGAGCTCAACTCCACGGGACACTTCCACTAAACCCCTGATAGGAGGCACCAAGACAATGTTCTCATCATAAAAGCATCAGAACGATTCCAAGATACCCGCGTGATCCTAAATTTTTTTTAGTGAAATTTGAGAAGAGAAGAGTCAAAACTCTATGTCAGGATGCCTTACCTGAGCGATGAGGAGACTGGGAAGTAAAAAGAATTCCTAAACTCTCCGATATATAATTCCTAATTGACTCCAAAACATTTTTCTAGACACAACTCGGGTGCTAAAAACGATCAAGCAATGGGGCTCCTAAGGTCGGGGAAGGCTCTGATTACCAACTTGTAACACCCTCGATGCGACTATATCTCCCACCTGTCGAGGCACGACTTACAGGCATAATCGCATTGAAGGCATATGTCGCAAGTTAGGCAATCTTCACAACATCCCATGTAATATAATAATGAAAGGGGAGATAACATAGTTGGCTTACACTCGCCACGTCAATCAAACATAAATAACATTACATCATCCAAACACTCATGGCCCAACTACGGCGCCAAAATAAAAGATAACCCAACAAGCGACACGGTCCCAATCACCCCCAACTGGGCACCACTACTGATCATCGGGAAAGGAAACATAGTAACGTTGAGAGTCCTCATCGAACTCCCACTTGAGCTCAAGCGCGTCTCTTGGAGAGGAATCATCAGGCCCTGCATCTGGTGTAACAGTAATCTGTGAGCCACAGGGACTAAGCAATCTCGCACCCTTGCAATCAAGACTATTTAAGCTTATAGGTAAGGCAAGGTAAATATATGTGGAGCTGCAGCAAGCGACTAGCAAGTATGGTGGCTAACTTATTCGCAAAAGAGAGCGAGAAGAGGAGGCAAAGCGCGAGCGAGAAACTAGAGAGCAACCTGCGCAAACATTACTCCAACACCGTGTCCGCTTCTCGGACTCCTCCGAGAAGAGGCCATCACGATAACACACTCAGTTGATTCATTTTAATTAAGTTAAGGTTCAAGTTATCTACAACCGAACATTAACAAATTCCCATCTGCCCATAACCGCGGGCACGGCTTTCAAAAGTTCAAATCCCTGCAGGGGAGTCCCAACTTAGCCCATGACAAGCTCTCACGGTCAACTAAGGAATATACCTCCTCCCAAGACGTTCCGATCAGACTCGGTATCTCGGTTCTTCAAGACACTTCGACAGGTTAAAACAAGACCAGCAACACCGCCCGAATGTGCCGACAAATCCCGATAGGAGCTGCACATATCTTGTTCTCAGGGCACACTCAGATGAGACTAGCTACGAGTAAAACCAACCCTCAAGTTTCCCTGAGGTGGCCCCGCAGACAGCTCAGTTTGGACCAACACTCAGAGGAGCACTGGCCCGGGGGGGGGGGTTAAATAAGATGACCCTCGGGCTCCGGAAACCCAAGGGAAAAAGAGGCTAGGTGGAGAATGGTAAAACCAAGGTTGGGCATTGCTGGAAAAGCTTTAATCAAGGCGAACTATCAAGGGGTTCCCATTATAACCCAACCGCGTAAGGAACGCAAAATTCGGGAACATAACACCGATATGACGGAAACTAGGGCGGCAAGAGTGGAACAAAACACTAGGCGAGAGGCCGAGCCTTCCACCCTTTACCAAGTATATAGATGCATTAAGATAACATGGCAATATAATGATATCCCAACAAGTAAATAAAGGTTCCAACAAGGAACGGCCTCCAATCTTCACCTGCAACTAGTAACGCTACAAGAGGGGCTGAGCAAAGCGGTAACATAGCCAATCAATGGTTTGCTAGGACATGGTGGGTTAGAGGTTGGACATGGAAATTTGGGAGGCTTGAAAGAAAGTGGTAGGCATCGTAGCATTGGCATAGCAAAAGAGCGAGGAAACTAGCATAGCAAAGATAGTAGTGATTTCGAGGGTATGATCATCTTGCCTACACAGTTGTCAGAGTTGACTGGATCCTCGAAAGCAAACTCAACGGGCACCTCGTTAGCGAACTCGTCTCCCGGCTCTACCCAAATAAGACAAACAATCAACAAGGATACAATCAACCACGTGCAAACTCAAACAACGCAATGCAAAGATGATATGCTATGCGGGATGCGATGCGGGATGCAAAATGCAAGATATGACAGGAAATGCATGAACCTGGCATCAACTTGGAAAACCAAGTGTGCCACTGTAAATATGAGATGAAATCGCTTGAAAACGATATAAAGAACGTCGGAATCGGAGTTACGGTTTGGAAATGGCAAGCGATTCAAAATGACACCGGTCTGCGATTTACAACAAGTAGCCATCTAAATGCAATGAGATGAACATGCTACGACACCCAAACATGACAACAAAATACATGTTAGGGATGCATTCAAGATTCTTAACAAAAGTCTAGCACTGAGATACGGCCAATTCATCCATTAACAGGCTCAAACAAGCATGGCAAAAATGCATATGGCAAACAAATCTCAGACTTAGTGAAATTAACACTTGTCTGGAATTTCAGATCAGGTAGCCCTCTTCGGAGCAACAAAACTACATGCTACAGGATCTGAACATGGAAAAGTAAAGCATGGCATGGAGCTACTCAAAGAGCTTAACAAAACTCCCTTAGTGACCTTGAGCCAAAAGGGATCAGAAAGTACAATTGCAAGCATGTGAACATGGCAAAAACATAATCAGTTTTCAGACTTAGTGAAAACTGGCACATGCTGAAACATATCTCAAGTAGGCATGTTTACGAGCTCGATGCACTCACTAAGGTGCAAGTCATGACAAGACAAGCATACAACCATCAAGAAGGCACAAAATGCAAGCTAGAAATGGCAAGAACAATAACATAGCATGCACGGATCAACTACAACATCATCGGCAAAATTGCGAACAAGTTGACAATCTGCCCAGATTCACAAAGTAGCAAAAGTAGAGCTCGATTGACTCAAGCTAGGGTGCTCCATAATTGTAAACAAAGACATGGATGGATAGATCACTACAAGATTAACAAAACATCCTTACTGATCATCCTCAAAAGAGGCACAGATCACTAGGAAACAACATGAACATATGGCATCATGAGATAAACAGCTCCAGGACTTAGTGAAATTGCTAAGTCCCTGAAAACAGAATTAGCAAGTGCACCACTATGAAAGCTTACACAAGTCACCACACACATCACAAAAATACATGGGTTGCACCTCTGGAAAGATGGCAGAACCCTTAACAAAACATATGTAGAGCATCAGGGCATAACATGCATACATTAATCATGGCAAAAATGACAAAAACCTAAATGGAGCAGTAGATCTGACAATTAATTCAAGTAGCCCTCTTCTAACAGCATTTCGAGCATCAAGATGAACTCAAATGAAAATGATGCAATGGAATGAAATGATGTACTCTCTGAGATGAACATTTTTATATGCCATATGCATGAATCGGAGCTACGGATGCAAAATTACGGAGCCACGAACAGGAGCACTTGAACTGAAAATATCAGGGACTTAGACGAATTTGACCTAGGGTTCGTCCCAGATCTGGATCGACACGCGAACCGAGGAGCTCCGGCGAAGCGGTGGCTGCTCCGGCGAGCACTGTTAGTCGGCGGGGAGGAAGAGGCCGTAGGAGGGAGAGGCGAGGTCGGCCGGGGCGGACGGAGGCGGTTGGCGCGGCGGCGGCGCGTGGATGCGGCGGCGCCGGCGAGCTCGGCGGCCGGAGCGGAGCGGGGCGGCGGTGGCCGGCTCCGGCGAGGAGGAGGCGGGCGGCGGCGGCGCGTGAGGAGGCGGCGGCGTCGGGGGCGACCGGGCGGCGCGGGCAGCCAGGCGGCGGGGCGAGGGAGCGGGCCGCGGGGGCCGGCCGTGGGCTCCCGGGCCGCGCGGTGGGAGGCGGCGGCGGAGGACACGTGGCGGGCGGCGGTTGGCAGGGGCGCGGCGGCGGACGCGTCCGGCCTGAATCAGACACGTCCGGCGGTGAGGAGAGCGGTTTTTAGGATTTGAGGACGAGGGGGATCCGGAATTTCGGAGGAGGGGCTAGTTTTATAGGTAGAGGCAGCTAGGAGAGTCCAAATGAGGTGCGGTTTTCGGCCACGCGATCGTGATCGAACGCTCTAGATGATGGAGCAGAGTTAGGTGGGTTTTGGGCCAAATTGGAGGGGTGTTGGGCTGCAACACACACGAGGCCTTTTCGGTCCCTCGGTTAACCGTTGGAGTATCAAACGAAGTCCAAAAGATACGAAACTTGACAGGCGGTCTACCGGTAGTAAACCAAGGCCGCTTGGCAAGTCTCGGTCCAATCCAGAAATGTTTAATCCCCACGCACGAAAGAAAGGTAGAAATGACCACCGGAGGAGAACGAAGCGCCGGAATGCAAAACGGACAACGGGGAAAATGCTCAAATGCATCAGATGAACGCGTATGCAAATGCAATGCACATGATGACATGATAAGAGATGGATGACAACGACAACAACACACGGAGACAAAAACCCGAACCCGAGAAAATAAAATAACTTAATGCCGGAAACGGCAAGAGTTGGAGTACAAATTAGGAAAGTTACATCTGGGGTGTTATAGCACAACTCAAACATAGGCACCCATTGAGCACAGCTCACAAAGTTACTTGGGGGCTCTTTGTGTAAAGTAACAAAGAGTTTTAAAGGACCCTTGTAATTGGGTATCGACCCACGGCTTGGAAGCCTGGTGTATTCACCTAAAACCCCGGGTTAACCTGCCTTCATCAAGTAAGCCACTCCTATCCACATAATCCTGGCATGACCCGCCGAACGTTTGACAGTTACTCTCATTGAGACCCTGAACTTGTCAAAGTTAAAACGACGATTGGTTAGTTGGAGGCCCATCTTAAAAGGCTTTGTCAAATGGTTTAACTCAGCGGCCTGGCAGCCCATGAAAAGCCTCGAATTTGGGCCTGGCATCCCTTGAAAAGCCTCGACTACACGGTTTTATTTGCCTTTGTCAAGATTTTTCTCTTTTGATAAATTTTATGTTGAACTCGTGTCTATTGACCCGGCATGACTATCAGTCATCAAATTAACCCGATGTTCGTTAACCCGGCTCGACTTCCAACTACAAGTTGCCAGTACATAATTACTTATAATCCGGTGTTTATTGACCCGGCCTGGCTTTGGACTATAAGTCGCCAGTATATATTTGGATTGCGCCATTGGAATTATGCGCTTATAAATCATTGGGTATATTATTCAAATAGCCAACATGGCTGGATTTTTATTATGGTTATTAATAACCAGTATTATGATTAAGGTTTTCAAAGTCGCTTTGGCGCAAATGGCTATCATATTATCAATAGATATGATTTGTTCTAAAATTGAAGGAATAGTCCCGAGTTGCTGCAGGCTTACGACCCGGCACTTGGGGGCTACATTATTTTAGTTGACATTACATTAAATACACAAGTATCATGTCGCTGCAAGCATGCACCATGACACTTGGGGGCTAATGCAAAGTCATTTTTTTGCTCACCTTATTGAAGACCCGACTCATCACATGGTAATGAGCAGGCCCTTGGGGGCTACCAATTGCCTCTGTCAACAATTTAAGGTACAAAGCTTTTTATCCATTACATTGAAGGGTCTACTGCTCAGTTGGTAAAGCACAAAGCTCTTAACCTTGTGGACGTGAATTCAAGCCCCATGATGGGGGTTACATCATATGATGTTATTTTCATTGAAGAATATATCAAAGTCCCAGCTCAATATTATCTTACTGAGCCGACCCTTAGGGGCTACACGTTGATGATCAAATTTTACAAGATTATATTTACAAAGTCGCTGCTCATTATTGCATAATGACCCGGCCCTTGGGGGCTACATTGGTTGAAGTTTTTATGAGAATAAGGCAATTTCAAGTCCCAGATTGCTGCAAGCATGACAACCCGACACTTGGGGGCTACATATGTAGAATACTCAATTCTGACTAGTGATTGATGAACAACTTGGATTTCTTCAAGATTGTGATATTCATATTGAAGCAAGTCTTAAGTTGTTGCTATGCTACCTTCTTAAGACTTGGGGGCTACAAGTGATAGGCATATAAGAGGTATATTTTCAAGCTTCATGTTAACACAATTATGACCTGGTGCCATCAATATTTGTAAACCAGCAATGATAAACCGGCAAGTTCAAGTCTTAAACCGGCACAACATTCTTAAACTGGATGAAGATCAAATGAGTATTTCAAAGGCCAATATTTTTGTTAAGCATTGGGAGCTGAAGTCAAAGGAGTTATTCTTCACAATATTTCACTATGACAAACCGATGTCAGCAAATTGATTATGAAGCTGGTCTATTGACTCGGATTTTATAGAATAAGGAGGTGACAAGGACTTAAGGATAATCAAGATCAGTTTAACATGGATAAATCCAAATTAAACTGGGGGCTAATGTCGGGGATATACCCCGCGGTATGACCCGGCTAGAGTTGTAAACCGGCTGGGACTTGGTAAACCGGCGGATGGTAAACCGGCGGAGAGTTAAGACAGAGAGTCAAGACAGATGGCTAAGACAGACGGTAAACCGGCTGGTGTTAAACTGGCAGACAATGTTAAACCGGCAGACAATGTTAAACCGGCATACAATGTTAAACCGGCAGACAATGTTAAACCGGCAGACGTTAAGAAGCCCAGGAAGGGAAGTCAAAATAGTTTAAGTTAAAGTCCGAGTTGGACTCCACATGTAACCTGCCCCTTCAACATATATAAGGAGGGGCAGGGCTCCTCAAAGGGGGGACAAGAAAGAAACAATCTCTAGGGCTAGACACAATTAGAGGAGAGCCGGTTTACGGCGACTCCCTGGTGATGATAATGAGATCTAGCCTCAAACAGCATGTAGGGTTGTTACCGGACGATGTTTCCCGGGGCCCGAAGCTATCTAAATCCCTGTCTTGTGTTGCGTCTCTCGATTCCGCTCAACCCCTCTCAAGCTACCACATAGATGCGTTGGCCTCACGACTAAGTCCTCACGCTAGGACATCTGCCATGACAAAACCACGACAGAACCCGATCGAGCGATTCCTTCGGTACTGCTGCTAACTGAAGCCGATCGATGCTGCCTATGGATGAAAAATGAGCGTTGCGGGGGGGGGGGGGGGGGGGGGGGGGGGGGGGGGGGGTTGGATGAACAGTTCCCGGTGGGGGTGGATGAACAGGACCCCGTGGTGTTGCCTCTGGATGAACAGGACCCCGATCGATCGAGCCGGTTGGGGCTGGATGAACAGGACCCCATGGAGGGCTAGATGAACAGGACCACCCCGTGGAGGGCAGGATGAACAGTAGACAATGGAGGGCATGATGAACAGTAGCCCGTGGAGGGATGGTTGAACATGAGCCCATGGAGAGGGCTCGTTGAACAGTAGCCGGTGGAGTAGCGCGCGGTGGAGGCTGGATGAACAGGAGCCCGTGGATGAACAGTCGCAGGTGGAGGCTGGAGGAGGTCGACGGTGGATGAATAGTAGCTCGTGGAGGCTGGAGGGGGTCGACGGTGGAGATGAACAGTATCCCGTGGAGTCCCGTTTTGCAGTACGCCACACCCCTCCCGATGAACAGGACCCCCGTTTCGACCGTAGCGCTCCAACACAAGTCCGTTTCCTCCGTTTTGCGGTATGCCACACCCCTCCCGATCAACAGGACCCCCGTTTCGACTGTAGGAGGTCTGTTTCGTCCATTTTGCGGTACGCCACACCCCTCCTGATGAACAGGACCCCCGTTTCGACCATAGGAGGTCCGTTTCCTCCGTTTTGCGGTACGCCACACCCCTCCCGATGAACAGGATCCCGTTTCGAACGTGGCCGGTCGAACACAAGGCCGTTTCCTCCCTTCTGCGGTACACCAGGCCTCGTTTCCATCGCCTATTCCGTCCAATCCCTCCCGATGAACACGACGCATTCCGTTGCCTCCCCATGAACACGACGCATTCCGTTGCCTCCGCATGAACACGGCGCATTCCATTGCCTCCCCATGAACACGACGACGACGCTGTTTCTCCGTTTCGACCCAGCCATGTACACGATCCCTGGCCGTATGTATGCGCGAGTAGGCGTTCGAGACCCCACCCATATGTACACATACGTGGCCGTATTTTCTTTCTTGCACCCTGGCCCCTGTACGTACGTGTACATGCTACGTGCGCGCCTCTACTAAGACACGTGCGCACCTCTACTACGACACGTGCGCGCCTCTACATCGACCAGTATGTACGTACACGTTCATGACCAGAATGACAAGGCGACGTACGCTTCGACCAGGTGGGTCCCGACTGTCAGGCACTTCCTTGCCTGCAAAGACGTAGCTGGTGGGTCCCAGCAGTCTGGGGGCAAATCGTTTTTTTGCCCGAACGCACTTCCTTGCGTGCGAAGATGTAGCTGGTGGGTCCCGGCAGTCAGAGGGAAACGTTTTTTTTTCACGAAATACAGTAGCCCGTCCGGTGGGTCCCAGCTGTCAGGTGGAGGAATCATTATTTTCCGCGTAATAAGGAGGCACTTCCTAGCTGCGGCCGTGGACCCAGCTATCAGCCTCTCCACGTACAGTCCACGTCCGATGGAAGTCGTTCCTTGACCACGTTGACCACGCCGCGCCGAGAGCACCAGGGCGGTGGACGACGGCGAGGCCTAGGAAGGGGACGACACGGAGGCAGGGAAGACTCGGCAGTTGTTTCCCATGCGGAGGGGAGTACGACTGTACGAGGGTTTACTGGTTCGTCTGCCGTCGCCGGAGAATAACAGCAGGTGTGGGTGAGTAGAAGGATGGCTAGGCCAGCAATGGGAGTACGGTCGGGCGGTGATGCCTGCGCGGCAGCACAGCCGGCCGCGAGGAGGAGGGAGCAGGCAGTCCCACCGGCGCTTGTTTGAGCGGCTAGAGCAGGAAGAGCAGAGATTGAAGAAGCACGACGGCCGTTGGATGGACATCCAACAATCAGTGCTTGTGCGTCAACCTTTTTTTAGGAAAGCCTCAAATCTATGGAAAACAGCATACAACCCATCTGCCATTATTTTATAATAATTTACAGCCCATTTGCTAATTCTTAAGGTTTTTTTGGAGCCCATATTCTTTTTGTTAGCATTACAACCCATATTGTGGCAACGGATAAAAAATTGTACGAAATTTTGCATATTTCTGTGCGGTCCGAACTGTTTTTAATCCCGAAATTTTGACTCACATTCAAACTGATTTTAAAAATAAATGTATATCAATATAAAATCCAACAAATTCTCCATGCATAAAAATTGATGTTATTTAAAATCTTGAAATAAAAAAAGATATTTGAAACTAATTGCCGGTTTGATGTGTTTTAAAAATGTACAACCCATTTCTCATTACTGATGGGACATTTTCTCAGCCAGCCGAATGAAAGCTCTCCTCATCTTGAAAGATTTGCAGCCCAACAGGCCTGACAAAGCGACTTACTTGGCAAATCACAAAAAAACTAGGCTATGGTCGTGGACCCAGCTGCCAGCCTCTCCACATACAGTACTCTTCCGATGGAAGTTGTTCCTTGACCACGTTGACCATGCCATGCGGAGAGCACCACGGCGTTGGACGATGGCGAGGCCTAGGAAGGGGACGACGCGACAATGGAAGCCCGCACAGAGAGGACTACGAGGGTTCACTGGTTTGGCTGCGGTGTGAGGCTGTCGTCGCCGCAGGGCCTGACCAGCGGTGGGACTAGTAGGGGGCGGTGAGGCCTCTGCGGCAGCATAGCCGGCCACGGGAGGCAGGAGCATGCGACACGACCGGCGCTGCTTTGGGCGGCTGAAGAAAGAAGACCAGAGGTTGAAGAAGCACTACAGCCATTGGATGGACATCGTACGGTCACTGGAGCTAGAATCGTTCATATTGACTAAGTTGACAAAGCCCTTCGTCCCCATCAACTTAGTAGGCCCACAAGTCAGCCTCGCAGCAAGGTGGGTCCCAGCTAGCCGGGGGAGTATTCATTTTTTTGTGCGTAATAAGGAGGCACTTCCGGTGGGTCCGAGCTGACAGCGGGGGGAACGTTTTTTTCACGAAATACGGTGGCCCGTCCAGTGGGTCCCAGCAGTCAGGGGGAAACATTTTTTTCGCAAAATACTGGTGGCCCGTCCGGTGGGTCCTCGCTGTCAGGTGGAGGAATAATTATTTTCCGCATAATAAGGAGGCACTTCCTTGCAGCTGTCGTGGACCCAGCTGTCAGCCTCTCCACGTACAGTACTCTTCCGATGGAAGTTGGTCGTTGACCACATTGACCATGCCGCGCCGAGAGCACCACGGCGGTGGACGACGGCGAGGCCTAGGAAGAGGACGACGCGGAACCGTGCAAGACGCGGCAGTGGATGCCCACGCGGAGAGGAGTACGAGCGTTCACTGGTTCGGCTGCGGTGTGAGGTTGCCATCGCCGCAGAATAACAGGGGGTGTGGGTGAGTGGAGGGATGACTGGCCAGTGGTGGGAGTAGTATGGGGGCGATGAGGCCTCCGCGGTAGCACAGCCGGCCACGGGAGGCAGGAGCAGGTGGCACGACCGGCGCTGCTTTGGGCGGCTGGAGCAAGAAGACTAGAGGTTGAAGAAGCACTATGGCCATTGGATGGACATCATACGGTCATTGGAGTATTGACTAAGTTGACAAAGCTCTCCGTCCCTGTCAACTTAGTAGGCCCACAAGTCAGCCCAACAATATGGTGGGTCCTAGCTAGCAGGGGGGTATTCATTTTTTTGGGTGTAATCAGGAGGCACTTCCTTGCGTGCGAAGATATAGCTGGTGGGTCCGAGCTGTCAGTAGGGGGAACGTTTTTTTCATGAAATACAGAGGCCCTTCCTGTGGGTCCTAGCTGTTAGGTGGAGGAATCATTATTTTGCATGTAATAAGGAGGCATTTCCTTGCGTGCGGCCGTGGACCCAGCTGTCAGCCTCTCCACGTACCGTCCACTTCTGATGGATGTCGTTCATTGACCACGTTAACCAGGCCGCGCCGAGAGCACCAGGACGGTGGACGACGGCGAGGCCTAGGAAGGGAATGACACGGAGCCAGGGAATACTCGGCAGTTGTTCCCCACGCGGAGGAGTACGAGGGTTTACTGGTTCGTCTGTCGTCGCCGGAGAATAACAACATGTGTGGGTGAGTAGAGGGATGGCTAGGCCAGCGATGGGAGTATGGTGGGGTCGTGAGGCCTGCGCGGCAGCATAGCCGGCCGTGGGAGGAGGGAGCAGGCAGTCCCGCCGACGCTTGTTTGAGCGGCTTGAGCATGAAGAACAAAGATTGAAGAAGCATGACAGCCGTTGGATGGACATGCAACAGTCACTGCTCTCGTGTGTTGACTAAGTTGACAGGGCGTTGCGTGTGCGTCAACCTTTTTTTATGAAAGCATACGCGTCAACCTGTAGTAGGCGCACAAGTCAGCCTCAAATCTGTGGAAAACAGCATACAGTCCATCTGCCATTGTTTCTAATAATGTACAACCCATTTGCTAATTCTTAAGAATTTTTTTGGAGCCCATCTTCTTTTTGTTAGCATCACACCCCATATTGTGGCCACTGTTAAAAAGTATACAAAAATTTGCATATTTCGGTGCGGTCAACTGTTTTTAATCCAGAAATATCGATTCACATTCAAACTATTTTGAAAAATAATTTATACAAATATAAAATCCAAATAATTGTCCATTCATAAAAATCAATGGAATTTAAGATCTTGTAATGAAAAAAATTGAAACTAATTCCCGGTTTGATGTGTTTTAAAAATGTACAGCCCATTTCTGGGCAAACCGAATGAAACTCTCCTCGTCTTGAAAGATTTGCAGCCCAGCAGTGCCGATAAAGCAAGTAGGCCTTGTTTGGGTATTTCTTAAAAAAAGAACTGGGCTAGCCTTTTTCAGCAAGAAAAAACACAACTGGGCTCATGATGTGGTAAATATAAATAAAACCCTGGCTAGACGGGCTGTCGTGGTTTTGTCACGACAGATGTCCTAGAGAAAGGACTTAGTCGTGGAGCCATCGCGACGGGTTAGCTTTAAGGGGTACAAGGACGCAAGAGAGTTTATACTAGTTCGGCCCCTTCAATGAAGGTAAAAGCCTACGTCTAGTTGTGATGGAATTGATGGGTGTTTCGATGACTAGGGAGCAATAAGCTTCGCCTATGTCTCCAGTTGTTGTCTGTCCTCCCTGAACCACCGCCGGATCGTCCCCTTATATACATGGGTGACGCCCGTCGGTTTACAGCGTCCCAACACTGGCTCATAGATGTGTCCGGTTTGGTCTCTACTTATTCCTAACTTACAATACAAGTTACATATTGACGCCGGTTTACGGCTACGGCTCTCAACCGATTATGGGTCTTAAGCCCTCATCTACCTTCATGGGCTTTAACATGTTTAACTACTGATGAAGCTAATCCGGCCCAGATAGGCCGGTTTACGCCCAGTAGTAATATCCCCAACATTAGGCCCCCGATTGATTTGAACAGGTTCATGTCAATCCTTAGCAAAAACTTCATTTTCAACATCTTCTTGTAGTTTGGTGAACCGCCATGATGTCATCTTCTCTGATTGCTGTAAATCGGCATGACGTCATCTATCATAAAGAAACTATCCGTGATACCTTCTTGTTTAATAGATCCGCGATAATCGAGGCGACCGCTCTGTTTCCAAACTTGCGGCTCCTTGATTTTCGTGCCTGACCCATGTCCCCTGCTTTATAAATAGGACCGAAGGGTCATTCCTTTTTTCCCCTTCGTGCCCTTCTGCTTCCTCTTCCTCGCGTCGCCCAGCCTTCGGAGCTCCGCCGCCGCCGTCGACCTCTGCACCAACCTTGGCCGCTGCATCACCCTGAACGCCCCAGAGCACCGCGGCGACCTTCCGCTTCTTCCTCAGCCCCAGTAAGTCTTCTATCCTTTCCATCATAGATCTGTTCTAGGGTTTCCCTGTTCTTCCTGTGTTTATCGCTTGCTTCTTGTTGATATGATAGATCCTTAGACGAGTCTGTGTATCTTCGCTCTGTGTAGCGATAGTTTTTATCCTCCGTTTTCACTGTCTGGCATACTAAGAGCATAGATCTTATCCATACCTTTGCTTATTGATTCGGTACTGCTCCTTTTGGGCCTTGAATATTTATCTCCTTTATAAACATGTTCCAGATCCAAAGCTGTACCATAATGTTGTGAAATCTGTTTTTGCGTACTTACTCATCTGCAGTCTTGATTGTTCAATGCTTAGATCCGGCAGTTTAACTTTGTAGAAGAATTTTACAAACCGATATATACCATTAGTCCCCTTGTTGAACCGCCAGATATTGGTTGCTTCATGAAACTCCGGTTCAGATAGTTCTGCCTCCGGTTTAACAGTGCCCATACCAACATACCTTGATCAAATGTATTTTTGAACCGGTATCTTCTACCTTGTAGATTCCGTCAGGGCCAAGCAAGTATATGAGTGCAATTGGGTCCCTTCCCGCGTCACAGAGGATCAACTAGAGGATTTAGTCCTTATTGGCGCCTTGGGCAGCAAAGACACCCTCCATTGGAGGGCTCCTGGCAAAGAATGCCCCCACACAACTTGAGAAGGAGAGGTTGTTGTTTTCATAGACCACTTAGCCCGGGGCTTTAAACTGCCCGGTTCTAAATTTTACCGGGATGTTCTGGCTGATTTTCAACTCCATCCGCAAGACACTGGCCCCAACTCTGTTACAAATATGTGCCACTTCCAAGTGCTCTGTGAGGTGTTCTTTCCAGAGGATCCCACAGTAGAATTATTCAGAGATCTTTTCCATCTAAACCGCCGTACTGATTTTACTGATGGCTCTAATACGGAATTGGGTGGCATGGCGATTCAAAAAAGGAAAGAGGTCACATACCCTCACGCCAAGCTGCACAGTCACCCCAAGGAATGGAATCAGACATGGTTCTACTGCAAAGACACCTCCCCTGCTGGTGAGAATCCCTTGCCTGGGTTTCGTCCGGAGCGGCTCAGCAATACCCATACTTTTCCTCAAAGATTGACTGCTCAGGAGAGAAGCAAATATGCTCCCCAGTTGTCAAAGCTTAGAACCTTTATGGCCAACGGTTTAACAGGGGTTGACCTTGCTCGCTGTTGGATATCATGGAGCATACTGCCGCTTAGTCAGCGCCCCGGTTTGATGTGCGAATATACTGATAGTGTGGATGACCCACTGCGACATTCAAGACTTCAGCTCTCCGGTGAAGAAATCATAGAGGCTGTGCGTAAGATACTGAATGAACCGGAACACATCTGCACTAGAACCGGCCTGCTTCCTTTCTGTGCCACCAACAAACCGCCAGCTGTAAGACTTTGATTTTTCTCTTTGCTGAACCTGTTATTGATATGTCTGGTCATTGTTTTTAATATCAGTGTCTGCATAATCAGGGCGATGATCCGTTTTGGAGCAAAAAGTTTCCACAGGAGAAACCAGAGAAAACAGATAAACCGGAAAGAGCAACCCGGCAAAAAACTAAAGCTGTGAAGAAGACTGCCCACCGGAAAAGAACCACTGCATCTTCTAATCCGGCCCCTGATGACGAGGTGGATAATCCGGACCTTGAGGTAGAGCTTGACTCACTTGGTTTATTTTTCATGCATCTTATTGATGATGATATTTGTCAGGATGATGCCGAAGCCAGCCATGTGGATGTTGCAGAGGTAATTATTCTCTCTTCCGATTCAGAAACTTTGCCTTCACAAAAAATCCGTCAGGCAAACCGGAAAGTTAAATTTTCTCATCCTCTTGCTTATTTGGATCCTAAACTTCTTATGAAGACTCAACAACACGAAGCTCGCCGCACCACCCGGCACAACGGCCAGGTAGTTACCTCCGCCGGTTTACCGAACAGTACGGTTCGGAAGCGTCATTCCAAGGTCTCTAATTCGCTTGTCAGTGCTTGTCCTAAAGCGGGCTGTTTTCGTCAACCTCTTAATCCGTCTGACTCCGATTATCAGGTTGTTTCCCACTCATCTTCTGGCGAGTCATCGACTACTCAGCTCCCACCGCTCAAAACGGTGCTTGGGTAAGCTGTATTTATCGTGATGTTTGCAGTATATTGCCTTAGAACATATGCTATATTTAATTTTGTTATTCTTTTCAGGGCCAAACCTAGGCCGAGCAAGAAGGCCCGCCAGGATAAAGCGGCCGAAGAAGTTGTCATTCTTGAACCAGGCACGACACCCGATCTTGAAGCAGCTGTCCCTGAAGATATTCCCAACGATCCACCGCAGCCAGATGATGATCTTACCGCTGAAGAGAGACCTACTAATACCTCAAGTCCTATCCATCAGCCCAGAGGTCCCCTCCGGATTGAAAGCTCCATCGGTCCAGCAAAATCTACTGATCAGCCAACAGCTCCAGTGCAAACTGGTGGTACCAAGGATGATGAAGTTGTCATTACTGGCACTGGTCATACTGAGCCAAGCAATCCTGTGGCTTTATCCAAACATTCTACCAAGGAAGAATTTGCTGCTTTTTGCAAAGGCAAGTGGAACGCTGATCTGACGGCTTACGCTGCTCTGAACGCCCAAGATATCCATTCCGGCTATCTAAACCGGCTATATACCAGCCGTGACTACGAAGCCGGTCTGGTTAATATGATGAAAAATAAATATGAGGTAACTTCCATATGCTCCTTCCTGCTTGTATGCTTTCACTCTTGCTGACTCTCCTAGCCCCTAAGGGCCGATTTGAAATATTGTTTCAAACCGGGACTTAACAATATGAATCTTGATGCTTTGAAATTTGCTGATGTAGTCCCCAAGGGCCGGTTCAACTTAGCGTAGTTAAACCGGTACTTTAAGCAATTGAAACTGCCGCATCAGAATACATATGATCAAATAGCCATTAGCCCCCAAGTGCCAAGTTGAATACTTGTATTGAGCTTGGGACTTTGTAAACAATTGAAAATATGAAGATCGAATATGCATTAGCCCCCAAGTGCCAAGTTGAATACTTGTATTGAGCTTGGGACTTTGTAAACAATTGTAAGATGAAGATCGAATATGCATTAGCCCCCAAGTGCTAAGCACATAACTTGTTATGTGGTTGGCACTTGAATCCTTCTACCGACTTGTTGAAACATATATCTGTATGCCTGCAGGCGGAGCTGAAGGCGAAAGAAAACCAAGTCATCGATCTTCAAGAAAACTTGAAAACCCAACAGGCTGAAACCTCCAAAGCAAAAGAGGAATTGGCCAGTGCCTTAAGCGCCATGGAACAACTTAAGGAGAACTTCAAGAAGAAACGGGCGGATTGGGCCACTGAAAAGTCCGCTTTGACCAAACGAGCAGAGGATGCCGAGGCTGCATTAAAACCAGTGACAGATGAACTGACGAGCATAAAGCGGCACGTTCATGCCATGACCACTGCTATCTTTGGTAAGCCAGCTTGCCTTCTGAATTTGTTCTGCCTTCTTACAGAGCCACCGGTTTATTAACCCTTTATGGTATTTCAGGGACACGCATTGGTCACTTGGGGTCAGATGTGCGGAAGAAATTGAAGGCAGCCTATACCTTAGTTGAACAATTGTATATTGGTGCCCAGCGGATCATCTGTACCGCGTCTCATAACAAACGGGCGCCCAGTTTGATTCAAGATACTCTGATGAAACTGTCAGTGCTTCCTGCCCGGGTTGAAGAGCTGAAGAAATCTGCTGCTCGAACCGGTGCAATCAATGCTTTAATCCAGGCAAAAGCTTGGGTGCCGGATTTTGATCCTATTGAAGCGGCTCAGGGTTATCCCAGCTTGAAGGAAGACGGGTCAGAATTTGGTGAAGCGGATTTGCGAGCCATAAACCGGGAGGTACGTCCGCTAGCTTGTCAACTGGTTGAGGAAGCAGATTTGTCTCGTTATCAAGCCCGATATGACAGCCAGAACAAGCGAATAGTTGCACCAATCCATGAATAGGAAAACCTGATCCCTCCAATCCGTAAGCATACTTACGCTCCCGATATTGACCCGTCTTCGCTAATCCATGACGAAGCTGTTTTTCAAGCACTAATGGGAATCGACTGGACAACTGTGGATTTCCAGCCACTGGGTAGAGAAACAGAAGCTGAAGCGGCGTAGGATGACCCACAACCATCAGGCCAGGCTGGTGGCCAATCTTAAACCGGAAGCCGGGTTTAAAACTGTCTCTCCTTTGTGAAAAACAATTATGTTATTATGGGCACCATGTTGCCTTGTAATAGGCTAGCTGGTACCTTTGAGGTTGATATGCCTTCGTGCATAACTTGTTCTTCCTGTGGTAATGAACTTTCCAAAATACTTTCCGAAATAAGAAATTCGTTAAGTGCCACCACGGTTGTACCGTCAGGCGAAATATGATGTCTGTATGTATAAAGTCAAAACATCCAAAACAAAATTTTAAGTATATATGATCAAAAAATTTGCGATACATAATACCTGCCACCGTTGAGTGTGAAGTTGGCTTGGCCAACTTTGAAGCGGAGTTTTGCAAACCCACACTGTTGGAGGAAATAACGACTCCTGTATATATGTATAATCAAATATGAAATATATCATACCTGTGACATTGAATCACATCGTTGGTTTTACCAACTTTTTGTAGTAAGGGTGATAACCCAAATTTTGAGTACTGATAACTCCTTCTATATTGTGCCGGTTTATAATAAAACCATGCCGGGTTGTGATAAACACTGTGTTACTCCATAAGAGGATGTTAACAACAAGGATCAAACTGGGCAAATAGTCTCCGGATTCACGTGAACTATGTTCCATCAATTGATTGGTTAAAAAACTTTGTCGGTTTAAAAACACAATGAAAAGCAAAAAAACCCTTCAAAGAAAAGTATGAAACACGACCAAAAAAGATTTATTTAAGCTGATCAAATGGTGTAACCATGGCCAAACACGACCAAGCTCCCGTTAGGTGTAGCTATGGTTCTAGTTAGCCAGGTCCCCAAGTGATTCTTGTGGCATTTATGCCGACCAAATGGCGTGGTCATGGTTCGGGTTCGACCAAGCCCCCAAGTGATTCTGTGGCCTTAGGCCGATCAAGAGGCGTGACTGGTTCAGACATGACCAATTCCCCAAGTGATCTGGCGGCTTTCGCTTATCAAGAGGCATGGTATTGGTTCGGACACGACCAATCCTCCAAGTGATATAACACGATGCTTTTAGCAAAGCGAACTCAAGGGGTAAACCGGAGGCCGCTTTAGAGCAACTCCGTGTAACCTCACATGATGTAAAAGAACAGATACCCCGTTTTAGCTGAGGTTCCGGTTTATTAAAATATATACATTGTCGTAATATGTACATAAGTATAGCCAATGGCTCAGGTATAGTAAGGCCGAAGATGAGCTATATTCCATGGCCTGTTAGTCTCCTCCTCTGATGTACGTGAGTCCTTATGCTCTCGAATATCAATCAGATAGTACGACCCGTTGTGCAGATTCTTGCTGACCACGAAAGGCCCCTCCCAAGGTGGGGATAGCTTATGCATATCAGTCTGATCTTGGATGAGCCGAAGCACCAAATCTCCTTCCTGAAAGGTTCTGGTTCTGACTCGGCGACTGTGATAACGACGAAGATCCTGCTGGTAAATTGCCGATCGGGCTGCTGCGATATCACGCTCTTCATCCAACCGGTCCAAAGCATCTTGCCGTGCTGTTTCGTTGTCCGCTTCAATATAAGCCGTGACACGAGGTGAATCATGACGGATGTCACTGGGGAGAACCGCCTCCGCTCCATAAACCATGAAGAACGGTGTGTATCCTGTTGATCTGTTGGGTGTTGTATTGATGCTCCATAACACAGATGGTAATTCTTCTACCCAACAACCCGGCGTTCTCTGCAAAGGAACCATGAGCCGGGGCTTGATGCCTCTCAAGATCTCTTGATTAGCTGTTTCTGCTTAACCATTGGACTGTGGATGTGCCACTGATGAAACGTCGAGCCGGATGTGCTCCCGTTCGCAGAAATCCTTCATAGTACCTTTGGACAAATTGGTACCGTTATCTGTGATAATACTATGCGGAAAGCCAAACCGGAAAATCACCTTTTTGATGAACTGAACCGCCGTGGCTGCATCACACTTGCTAACAGGTTCTGCCTCCACCCACTTTGTAAACTTGTCCACCACCACCAGGAGGTGGGTCTTCTTATCTTTGGACCTTTTGAAAGGCCCAACCATATCCAGCCCCCAAGTCGCAAATGGCCAAGTAATTGGAATCATCCTCAATTCTTGAGCCGGTACATGAGCACGTCTTGAAAATCTTTGGCAACCATCACATCGTCTGACCAGATCCTTCGCATCAGCATGAGCAGTTAACCAATAGAAACCATGGCGAAACGCTTTAGCCACCAGAGACTTTGAACCGGCGTGGTGACCACAATCTCCTTCGTGGATCTCACGCAAAATTTCACGGCCTTCTTCAGGAGACACGCAACGTTGAAAAGCTCCTGATACACTGCAATGATGCAACTCACCGTTGATGACAGCCATGGACTTGGATCGCTGGATTATCTGCCGGGCCAGAATCTCATCTTCTGGCAACTCGCCCCGGTTCTTGTACGCCAGGTAAGGAAGCGTCCAATTCGGAATAACATGTAGAACTACCACCAATTGAGCCTCCGGATCAGGAATGGCCAAATCCTCTTCACCAGGGATCTTCACCGACGGGTTGTGCAGCACATCCAGAAAAACATTGGGTGGGACCGGTTTGCGCTGAGAGCCCAGCCGGCTTAAAGAGTCCGCCGCTTCATTTTTCAACCGGTCCACATGGTCCACCTGATAGCCTTTGAAATAACCCGCAACAATATCCACCTCATGACGATATGCTGCCATGAGTGGGTCCTTGGAGTCCCAAGTGCCAGACACTTGCTGAGCCACAAGGTCCGAATCACCAAAGCACTTAACTCGACTTAGATTCATCTCTTTAGCCATCCGAAGACCATGGAGCAAGGCTTCATACTCAGCTGCATTGTTAGTGCAAGGGAACATTAAACGGAGAACATAACAAAACTTATCACCTCATGGGGAAGTTAATACGACTCCAGCCCCCGAGCCTTCCAACTGCCTGGATCCATCAAAATGGATGGTCCAATACGTATGATCCGGCTTTTCTTCAAGTGCTTGCATTTCCGTCCAATCATTGACGAAATCAACAAGTGCTTGAGACTTAACCGCTGTCCGAGGCACATATTTCAAATCGTACGGCCCCAGCTCTATAGCCCACTTTGCAATCCGGCCAGTTGCTTCCCGGTTCTGGATGATATCTCCCAAAGGAGCAGAACTGACCACTGTAATTGGGTGCCCTTGGAAGTATTGCTTAAGCTTCCGGCTTGCCATAAAAACTCCGTACACCAGCTTCTGCCAATGCGGATACCTTTGCTTGGACTCAATGAGTACCTCGCTGATATAATAGACCGGACGTTGAACCGGATGCTCCTTACGTGCCTCCTTTCGTTCCACCACAATAGCCATGCTGACCGCACGAGCATTAGCAGCAATATAGAAGTAACGGCTCCTTGTCAATGGGAGCGGCGAGCACAGGCGAATTGGCCAATTGCCGCTTTAAGTCCTCAAATGCTTCATCAGCAGCAGAACTCCAGACGAACTGATCCGTCTTCTTCAACATCTGATACAAAGGGATCGCCTTCTCACCAAGGCGGCTGATAAACCGGCTTAACGCGGCAATCCGGCCTGCCAGGTGTTGAACATCATTGATACACTTCGGTTTAGCCAGGGAGGTGATTGCTGTGATCTTCTCCGGATTAGCCTCAATTCCCCTGTTGGACACCAGAAAACCCAATAACTTGCCCGCCGGTACACCAAAGACACACTTGTCCGGATTAAGCATCATCTTGTACGTCCTTAGGTTATCAAAGGTTTCCTTCAAATCATCAACCAGAGTCTCCTTCTCCCTGGATTTAACCACGATATCATCCACATAAGCATGTACATTACGGCCAATCTGCTTGTGAAGACAATTTTGTATACACCGTTGATAAGTTGCCTGAGCACTTTTGAGCCCAAAGGGCATAGACACATAGCAGAAGGCTCCAAAGGGAGTTATGAATGCCGTCTTCTCCTGGTCCTTAACTGCCATTTTGATATGATGATAGCCAGAATATGCATCCAAAAAACTTAAACGCTCACAACCCGCCGTAGCATCAATGATTTGATCAATACGGGGGAGGGCAAAAGGATCTGCTGGACAAGCCTTATTAAGATCTGTGTAATCCACACACATACGCAGGGTGCCATTCTTCTTAAGGACTAGCACCGGATTGGCAAGCCACTCAGGGTGAAAAACTTCAACAATAAAACCAGCTGCTAAGAGCCTGGCTACCTCTTCTCCAATCGCCTTGCGTCTTTCTTCGTTAAACCGGCGGAGGAACTGTTTCACCGGTTTGTATTTAGGATCCACATTAAGTGTGTGCTCAGCGAGTTGCCTCGGTACACCTGGCATGTCAGAGGGTTTCCATGCAAAAATGTCCCGATTCTCACAGATGAACTCGATGAGCGCGCTTTCCTATTTCGGATCCAAGTTGGCACTAATGCTGAACTGCTTGGACGAATTGCCAGGTACGAAGTCAACAAGCTTAGTTTCTTCTGCCGATTTGAACTTCAGGGCCGGATCATGCTCCGTAGTTGGCTTCTTCAACAGAGTCATGTCCGCCGGATCAACATTGTCTTTATAGTACTTCAACTCCTCGGTGGCACAAACCGACTCTGCATAAGCCACATCTCCTTCCTCGCATTCCAAAGCGATTTTGCGGCTTCCATGAACCGTTATTGTCCCCTTGTGACCCGGCATCTTGAGCTGCAAATACACATAACAGGGCCGAGCCATAAACTTGGCGTATGCCGGACGCCCAAACAGGGCATGATATGGACTTTGGATTTTCACCACTTCAAACGTTAATGTCTCCGACCTGGAATCATGATCATCCCCAAAGGCCACTTCAAGAGCTATCTTACCAACGGGATATGCTGATCTGCCAGGCACTACACCGTGGAATACTGTATTGGACGGTTTGAGATTCTTATCTGTTAGTCCCATACGACGGAAGGTCTCATAGTATAGGATGTTAATGCTGCTCCCTCCATCCATGAGCACCTTGGTGAACTTATAACCTCCCACCTGAGGCGCCACCACCAGAGCCAACTGACCCAGATTATTGATCTGGAGTGGGTGATCCTCTCTGCTCCATATGATTGGCTGTTCAGACCAACGTAGATAACGGGGTGTGGCCGGTTCAACAGAGTTGACTGCCCGCCTCTGAACCTTCCGGTCTCGCTTGTCCAAGCTAGTAGTAAAGACATGGTACTGCCCACTACTCAACTGCTTTGGGTTGCTTTGGTAACTTGACTGTTGCTGCTGTTGGTTGTAACCACCCTGGTTGTTCTGACTATTTTGACCATTATGTCCGCTCGGATTACCACTAAATCCTGAACCGGAACTTCCTCCACCGTAACCCGGCCCGGACCCTGAGCCACCGCCAGATCCGTGATCATACCGGAAATTATTAGAATTCTTGAACTCCTGCATAATAAAGCAATCCTTCCAAAGGTGGTTTGCTGGCTCCTCCTTCGTCCCATGTTTTGGACAGGGCTGGCTTAGCAGATAGTTCAGGCGGTTCGGGTTGGGGTTGGGTGCTCCAATACGATTTTTCGGCCTACCCTTGCGCTGCTGGCCATTGTCCTGTATGCTGGTATTAGCCACAAAATCCATGTTGCATCCGCTTTACGCTTGCCTCCTCCGCCATTGCCTACCCAGTGATGCTGCTGACCTTTGGAGCTGTTGTTCTTCTTCCCCTTCCCTGTCTTGTCATCATCAGATTCGGGATCCTTGGTACTATCAGAGTCAACATATTTTACCAAAGCGGCCATGAGGGTCCCCATGTCGGTGCAATGACGCTTCATCCGTCCCAATTTCAACTTCAGGGGCCCAAACTGGCAGTTGCCTTCTAGGGTTAATACTGCGGTGTCAGCGTTGATGCGGTCTGAGGAGTGCAACACTTGTGAAACCCGGCGCACCCAATGAGTTGTTGACTCTCCTTCCTCCTGGACGCATGCAGCTAAGTCCACTATCGACATAGGATGTTTACAGGTATCCTTGAAATTGTTGATAAACCGGGCTCGTAATTGGGCCCATGAGCTGATAGAATTAGCGGGCAAGCTTTTTAACCAAGTACGGGCCATTCCTTCAAGCATCATGGTGAAGTATTTCGCACACGCCGTGTCATCCACATCAAGCATCTCCATAGCCATCTCATAGCTCTCTACCCATGTCTCTGGTGGTTGATCCGCCGTATAATTTGGCACCTTGCGTGGCCTTTGAAATCCTTGGGCAGGCGCACGTTGCGTAAAGCGGGGACGAGGCAAGGCACCCCCAAAGAACTAGAAGTAACACCAGGTTCGATCGAAATGGTTGGATGAACCGGCGTGAGCTGCCGAGCCTGATGTTGTGCGGCTAACTCGGCCTCCCTGCGCGCTCGGGCCCAGTTCACCACTTCCTGAGCGTCATCAGCTCCACCCGTCGGGTTGTTACCACGGGGTGCTCCACGTCGTTCATTACTCGACACTGCTGGTTCATCCATATGTCTGCTATAACTCCGGCTTGGACGGGGGGTCGAGTGGATCCGGTCGCGGCTGTACGAGTACGCTTCCTGTTGGGCCAAAGCTGTCCTCAGAAATTCCTTAACCCGTCGCGTCTCTACTGCCTGCGGCGAGTCACCCTCAACTGGAATGGCCTCCAGTCGTGCAGCAGCGGCAACAAGATTGTCCATTTGGTTGGAGTAGTGACCCGGAGGTGTTAAAGCATCCTGAGGTATAACTGTGTTTTGACGAGGCGGGTCCATCTGACGGGGCTGAACCGGTGCACCGGTCCCAGGGGCTTCTGCCTGGTTCCCCTCCAGCGGATTGCTGGTTCTTGGTCCTGGAGTGTTGAAAAGGTCTCTGGCCTCGAAAACCGAAGGTAAGCGGGACCGGTGCTTCCTCCTCATGACTTCATGCGACGCACTCTGGTCCAACATAAGCCTGTAGGCCTGTGCGTCTAAAGCGGCCCGCTCTGTGGCCATCCTGGTGTCCTCAGCCGCCAGATCCGTTTTGTCCGGGGTGATTTGTTCCTTTATCTTTGCAATCTCCGTGTTGTGAGCGTCCTGATCTGGCGGATTAACTTCTGCCATAAGCACATCCAACACATCAAATAGTTCTGATAGAACCTGAGCCGGCGGGCGCACGGGGCCTCCTGCCCCGGCAGCCATTGCCGCTGCTGAACCGGAGATCGTCGCCGTGGCTGTTGAAGAGTGAAGCGCTGCTTGTGTTCCGGTCATGAATATTCCAACCCGGTTAGGCAGATCAGAGGGGTCCGGAATACTGTCACCATCGGAACAGCTCTCAATCTGGCCATCTTGTAGCTGATAAAGAGATTCGGTTTCTCCGGTCGAAAAGTCATCACCGGAACAAACGGTAGTTTCCCCCGAAGCTCTGATTCATCCTCATAACTCCCTCCATGGATCATTCCCACGAAGGCACGCTTCATGGCTGGTTTAATCCGGGCGGATCGCGCACGCTGAGCCGTCTCGACGAGGTCGGTGCAGATGTCCGGCTCAGGGCCCGGTTCACCGATCTTGCCAATGAAAACGTGAATGCTACCAAAGGGGACCCGGTACCCGTACTCAATTGAGCCGGCCTCGGGGCCCCAGCCTGTGTCGTCGATGTAAAGTTTGCCGCGACGACTCTTAGTCATCCGGCCTACAGCGTAGCCCTTGAGTCCTTCAAAGCGGCCCTCCAAGAACCGGAAACCATCGTGTGATAGCCCCACGGTGGGCACCAACTGTCGTGGTTTTGTCACGGCAGATGTCCTAGAGAAAGGACTTAGTCGTGGAGCCATCGCGACGGGTTAGCTTGAAGGGGTTAAAGCGGACACAAGGACGCAAGAGAGTTTATACTAGTTCGGCCCCTTCAATGAAGGTAAAAGCCTACGTCTAGTTGTGATGGAATTGATGGGTGTTTCGATGACTAGGGAGCAATAAGCTTCGCCTATGTCTCCAGTTGTTGTCTGTCCTCCCTGAACCGTCGCCGGGTCGTCCCCTTATATACATGGGTGACGCCCGTCGGTTTACAGCGTCCCAACACCGGCTCATAGATGTGTCCGGTTTGGTCTCTACTTATTCCTAACTTACAATACAAGTTACATATTGACGCCGGTTTACGGCTACGGGCTCTCAACCGATTATGGGTCTTGAGCCCTCATCTACCTTCATGGGCTTTAACATGCTTAACTACTGATGAAGCTATTCCGTCCCAGATAGGCCGGTTTATGCCCAGTAGTAATATCCCCAACACGGGCCACAACCCCCGCACAGCCCCGTTGTTACCCTGGTCTGTCGCTAAAACAAGTATAAATAACAACCGCTTGTTCCTCAAAAAAAATGCGCGACTTGCTGGGTCCCTGGTGTCAGTCGCTCGTAGTGTAATTCTCTCGTTTATTGACTACGTTGACAATGGCATGAGCCCCAGATGTCCACCACTTCCTGAGCGTCATCAGCTCCACCCGTCGGGTTGTTACCACGGGGTGCTCCACGTCGTTCATTACTCGACACTGCTGGTTCATCCATATGTCTGCTATAACTCCGGCTTGGACGGGGGGTCGAGTGGATCCGGTCGCGGCTGTACGAGTACGCTTCCTGTTGGGCCAAAGCTGTCCTCAGAAATTCCTTGACCCGTCGCGTCTCTACTGCCTGCGGCGAGTCACCCTCAACTGGAATGGCCTCCAGTCGTGCAGCAGCGGCAACAAGATTGTCCATTTGGTTGGAGTAGTGACCCGGAGGTGTTAAAGCATCCTGAGGTATAACTGTGTTTTGACGAGGCGGGTCCATCTGACGGGGCTGAACCGGTGCACCGGTCCCAGGGGCTTCTGCCTGGTTCCCCTCCAGCGGATTGCTGGTTCTTGGTCCTGGAGTGTTGAAAAGGTCTCTGGCCTCGAAAACCGAAGGTAAGCGGGACCGGTGCTTCCTCCTCATGACTTCATGCGACGCACTCTGGTCCAACATAAGCCTGTAGGCCTGTGCGTCTAAAGCGGCCCGCTCTGTGGCCATCCTGGTGTCCTCAGCCGCCAGATCCGTTTTGTCCTGGGTGATTTGTTCCTTTATCTTTGCAATCTCCGTGTTGTGAGCGTCCTGATCTGGCGGATTAACTTCTGCCATAAGCACATCCAACACATCAAATAGTTCTGATAGAACCTGAGCCGGCGGGCGCACGGGGCCTCCTGCCCCGGCAGCCATTGCCGCTGCTGAACCGGAGATCGTCGCCGTGGCTGTTGAAGAGTGAAGCGCTGCTTGTGTTCCGGTCATGAATATTCCAACCCGGTTAGGCAGATCAGAGGGGTCCGGAATACTGTCACCATCGGAACAGCTCTCAATCTGGCCATCTTGTAGCTGATAAAGAGATTCGGTTTCTCCGGTCGAAAAGTCATCACCGGAACAAACGGTAGTTTCCCCCGAAGCTCCGATTCATCCTCATAACTCCCTCCATGGATCATTCCCACGAAGGCACGCTTCATGGCTGGTTTAATCCGGGCGGATCGCGCACGCTGAGCCGTCTCGACGAGGTCGGTGCAGATGTCCGGCTCAGGGCCCGGTTCACCGATCTTGCCAATGAAAACGTGAATGCTACCAAAGGGGACCCGGTACCCGTACTCAATTGAGCCGGCCTCGGGGCCCCAGCCTGTGTCGTCGATGTAAAGTTTGCCGCGACGACTCTTAGTCATCCGGCCTACAGCGTAGCCCTTGAGTCCTTCAAAGCGGCCCTCCAAGAACCGGAAACCATCGTGTGATAGCCCCACGGTGGGCACCAACTGTCGTGGTTTTGTCACGGCAGATGTCCTAGAGAAAGGACTTAGTCGTGGAGCCATCGCGACGGGTTAGCTTGAAGGGGTTAAAGCGGACACAAGGACGCAAGAGAGTTTATACTAGTTCGGCCCCTTCAATGAAGGTAAAAGCCTACGTCTAGTTGTGATGGAATTGATGGGTGTTTCGATGACTAGGGAGCAATAAGCTTCGCCTATGTCTCCAGTTGTTGTCTGTCCTCCCTGAACCGTCGCCGGGTCGTCCCCTTATATACATGGGTGACGCCCGTCGGTTTACAGCGTCCCAACACCGGCTCATAGATGTGTCCGGTTTGGTCTCTACTTATTCCTAACTTACAATACAAGTTACATATTGACGCCGGTTTACGGCTACGGGCTCTCAACCGATTATGGGTCTTGAGCCCTCATCTACCTTCATGGGCTTTAACATGCTTAACTACTGATGAAGCTATTCCGTCCCAGATAGGCCGGTTTATGCCCAGTAGTAATATCCCCAACACGGGCCACAACCCCCGCACAGCCCCGTTGTTACCCTGGTCTGTCGCTAAAACAAGTATAAATAACAACCGCTTGTTCCTCAAAAAAATGCGCGACTTGCTGGGTCCCTGGTGTCAGTCGCTCGTAGTGTAATTCTCTCGTTTATTGACTACGTTGACAATGGCATGAGCCCCAGATGTCCAACCATTAGGAGGAACCATATTTTTGGGCTTGTACTATAGAGGCACTTGCTTGCATACTGCCATGACGCTAGTGGGTCCCTACTGTCATCCCCTCCACGTACAGTCATCTCCTTGTTCCTCTCGGTTGTTGACGACGTTGACAACGCAAGAGGGCAGTGCACCGCGCACGGCGAGCGAACCAAGGCCGCAAGGCGGAGGACGACGGCGAGGCCTCAGACGGAACGAACAGGAGCCATTGAAGATGCGCAGGTCCAGTCGCAGGCAGAGGGGAGTACGAGGGTTGATTGGTTCGGGCGCGGGTCCGTGTTGGGGCCGACATCGCCAGAGAATAACAGGACGTTTGGGGGAATAGAGGGAGGGACTGGCCAACGTTGGAGGGTACATACGGTAGGGCGGCGGCGGCGTAGCCCGCCATGGGAGGCGGGAGCAGGCGGAGCCGACGGGGTGGTTTGGTTTGGGCGATTGGAGGAAGAAGAAGACAAGAGATAGAACATACACGACAGATGTAGGTAGAATCGTTTGTTGATTGGCTAGTAAGTCGACACCACCTTGGATAGGCTATTTCCTCGCGGGTCCCAAATGTCAGAATCCAAATCTGTCATGGTCATGCAACCTTTCCTATGAAAATTTACAGCCCATTTGATGTGCTAGTTCGAAATAAGTTTGTGGGTGTTGGTGGGGGCTAATCACTTGGCTTCTTTAATGCAAAGTGAGCTCAAGAAGCCGGCGAGAGTGATGTTATTTCCCTTGGTTTGGATTTGTTACAATATTTCACTCTAAATTAAATGAATGGCAAGCCATTTGCCTTGTTTCAAAGAAAATATGACAGTCACAGATGAGTTGAAAAGGGCAGGAACATCTAACTCCAGCTTACAAACTGTACAAAAGCACGAGGGTTAATTGTTCATCAGGTTTACAAAAAAAACCAAATTGAAAAGGGCAACAACATCTAACTCCAGCACTATTTTCGGCAGTCACAGTCAAACGGATCGGTCAGGTCCATAGAATGAACATCCTGGGTCGTAAAATTTACTGGATTATGACCACAATATGTTGTAAATAGAAGCCCGGCACATTCAGAAGCTATTTTGCCCACCTGAAACTCCTTTTTTTGCTCTTCGACATACCCATCCGTCAAAACCATGCTGCTGATAAACTTAAGCCTGATGGACAATAGTAACCTCGCATTCAGGAGGAAGAATGTGACAAATCTTGTGTTTGCACGGTTGGCTACATATCGTTCTAGCGTTATTGTCTTCAATCGAATCTCATGAGAAGTGAGAAAATCCCGATGCTTACGAATCCACCGATTGGCTATAAGTTTCTTACCTCGTCCTGTTGCCTAAATAGACATGAAGATTGAAAACAGTTAAGGTCTAAAAGAAGAGTGTCGAAAGAGCAACTGTTGAACGGTTAATTCTAGTACACTATATGCGGGCTTCCAATGTGCGTGAAATTATCACCTTTATATACAATTTCTCCAGACATGGAAAGCATTGCAACAAGCCAATAATCTTGTTCAGATCAAAACTATTCATTTGGATATATAAGATCTTGAGAGAATCCAGCACCATTGATTGGCCATCCATGGAGAAACTCTTCATTGAGCATAGAACATAATATTAGTACAAAATGTGTACTCCAAGATGATATATAAATTATGCGCAGAAATTTAAAATGCAGCTTATGGTTACAAGTGTAGATGATAATATAAAGTACCTGAAGAATTGTGGAGCCAAACACCATATTGAAATGAGCACAGAGATCATGTATTACACCCAAGGTCTCCAGTTTAGGCGCAGAGAGGATGGTTATTTGCAATGGTGAATAACTAGAATCAAGGATCAACCTTTGAAGTGAAGGGGCATATTGGATGATGAGTTGCCTTCCATCAAAAGAAATTCCAATTCTTACAAGGTTAGGCGACTTTATTTGGAGACAACCGATTCTAACTGTGAAAACAAGCACCAAGCACTCCATTGCAGGGCAATTGGAGTGGATGATGCTATGCAATGAGGCCTCCAATATACGAACCCGCACAAGTGACAATTTCTTAAGAAATGGGAGTCGAAGGTTTAGTACCAGATTGTCTGGTAGGTAGCACTGCGCAAAGGTGGCGGTGTGGAGAGAGGACGAAAACCCCGAGATGGACATCGGTGCTGAGGGCACAAGTTCATGGCGTTCGGTATGTGGTATGTGATTTCCAGGGGAATAGTAAAACTCAAGCAGCTGTAGTTCTGTGAATTCAGGGGATTCCAGCCAGGCGTCCACTATGTAGGGCATGGTATGCTTGCTCAGGTAGCATGACGGGATGCAGAGGCTTTGAACGGAGCCCTGGTGGGAGGAGATGATGGCTCTGGGGATTTCAAAATCATTGAAGAGAGATAGTTGACGACAGTCGAGATTAAGGGGAACGTCGCGCCATAGAGGGCGCCACCGAATTGAGAGGACTTGGGTGCGGCACCAATCCTTGGTGGGGAGAAGCGAGATGATCTCCCCAAGGATGGCGTCCGGGAGATCGCTGATGCGTTCCACCCAAGATTCTACGGGTCCTGGGATCCAGTGGGGGTGGGGTCGCCGCTTCTCCCCGCGCTGCCGTGTGCAGGATCTACAACAAGCGTCGCCGTTGGCGGGAGCTTCATCTTCTTGGCGCTGGGGTCAGCCGACTCCATTTTCCTCGAGGGCGTCGCGTCGTGCTCATGGATTTGAGCAGAGTAACGAATGATGAGCCTAGTTGTAGTGCGAGCGAAGAAGAAGGGGATATGGGGGTTTTCTGTAGGAGTGAGGAAGAAGGGGAGCTGGGGTTTTCTATAGGAGTGAGGTGAGGAATTTGGGGGTACGAGTGGAGCGAGCTGACGTGAGGTGGGTGGGAGCGAGGAGGAGGAAGAGCACCCAGGTTTTTGAATTGATTTTACTATTTACTATTGTGGATGGGCTGTTTTGTCTGGGGACCCGAGAAACAATTACTACTAGTACAGTGGAGACACTCTACAGCTACCCAGAAAAACAATTACTACTAGTACAGTGGAGACACTCTACTTCTTCTGGCTCCTCCTAGGTCATTGAAACGTCTCCCTCTACTGAATGCCGTTATACTTTTGTTCACCGACATGCGGGCCATGCAGCGCGCGGGCCCAAATGCCATCCACCAAATTAGAAGGCAGGATGCAGGCGGAGAGTCACCCCGGTCGTAGCGTGGCAGTAACGAGTCGTCGTATCACAAAACCCCACCTCCCCGCAGTCTAAGTTTGACGGACGAAGCAACCATCATTTCACTCTTCGCTAAATCCCCTTCTCCCTCACCTTCTTCAAGAAATGCAACACTTGCATCTGCCACTGTTCTTCTCTCCGAAAGAAGGGAAGGTAAGCAGATCCGTGATGTTGGTATATTTTCGTTCAGAGGAAAAAAAGAACTTTTGCAAAGCAGTAACCGATCCTCACTCTCTTTTTTGTTTCATTGTCATTGCGATTGTGTTTTCCTTTCAGTGGATTCCTAGTATTCGTCAGTTCATGATGGACCAAGGAGAACGAGGCAAAGATCTGCTGATATTGGAGCAGACGCGGGAGGCTGATCCCCACGAGACAGAGAGCTCCAAGAAGATGGAGGAAACCACCGAGGTGACCCTAGATACTGAGATGGTCAACGCCCCGTTTGAGGTTACAGCCCCCGTGGCACTGCAGGAGCAGTTTTCCCCCTTCGAGGATGTGTCGTTTTCCCCCTTCGAGGATGTGTCCCCCCCCCCCCCGCTGAGCTGCCCAAGGTGATTTCCTTCTTTGCTGATCTCGATTGTGGTTTTTCATCTAAGTATGTGGTGATTTTTTCTAGAAAAGGAAGTATGTGGTGATTAATAATGCAAAATTTTATTAGCTTCAATGCCATGGTATACGTAGTGGTTTAAATAACTTGTGTTTCTTATACTAAAAAGTAATTCAGAATTTGTTTCTGTTTCAATTAGAGACCTGATGCAGACAAGGATTGTGTGGTTGTACATGTCACTCGCTATGAGGCGGATGACCTGAATGTACACACTGGGAAAACAGAGTTCTTAGGCTGTTGGATCCTGGAAGTCATTTGCGGTTATACCAATGAAGAGTTGTATTCTAGCCTCACTGTTGTCAGGCGTGTTGTCCAGGGTGTACTGAAGCACAAGAAGTTCAAAGCTACTCCTTCATTTGTGAGGAATACTGTTCTTGCCAAGCTTATGCAGGAAGATGACGTGGCATGCCTCCACAAACAAGTTTATCAGTGGCAAGGCCACAAGGTTGTCTTCATGAAGGTTCACAGGATTGAGCTGCTGCGGGACGTCCTCGATGATGTTCATGGCAAGGTCCGTCTTGTGTCCAGCCCAAATTAGATCGAGGCATGAAATAGTTGCCCCAGCTAGTGTTTAATAGTAGTTTGGATTGTGTCTAATTATCCAAACATTGCCTGTTATCGACCCCTCTGGGGCTAGTACTCTGTTTGAATCCGTCTATGGGAACTACTGCTACTTTTGTGTGCCCGTGAATCATGTGAGAACCATCGTAATTGTTGCCGAAACAGATGCGTCCTCACTAGTTTTTTCATGAATATGGCATGGTAAGACATAAGTTGTCACGGTTTATCATACGAGCAGTGTGTGTTTTGATGAAATAGAGCACTCGTTCGAGAACCGTGCGCCAACGTATACATAAGTACTTGTAAACACTGTTGGTGCTACCCCACTTGTAAGCAGTTGTGCAAAACACGGCACATTGGCTCAGCTCGCTTCAACACTAGGCTATCGACCAGCTAACAATCAACAATCTGCTGTCTCACATATAAGCAACTATGTATCTTGTTACAGTGGTTCATGCAGTTAATTGAGGCCACAATGTAAAAAATTCCAAACGTTCACACGCTAGTCCAGCGCTCATGTGGAACACTCACATTAAACTTGTCTTCATAAAAAACTTGAAAAGCATAAGTTAAGCAATTTTATACATCTCAATGATTCATAGAACATAACAAACATATACTAGTTCACAGCAAAAGACAAAGTTGTGAGAAGGTTTACAAATCAGGAAAAAACAAGGAAGGCTTCTCTCTGAGCAAAGGGCCTCCCGTCGGGCTTAAATTTCCTGGAGTTCACTCTGGTTTTTTCTTGTTGCCACCATTCAGGATTAGGTTCTCTCATTCCAGAATAACCAATTATAATTGTGGTCTCAGCTGGAATGCTGAACTGAACCATGCAGTGTACTGACCAGTTGAAATGCTTGTGCATTCCACTAAATTTAAGCACCGCTATTTGCAGAAATAAGCGGACCACAATGCCTCTTGTCCGTGCACCTGTCCAAAAAACCGCCATGCAGCCGTGCCAGCTAGTCCTTGGTCCATGGATGAACTGGTAGAAAGTGCATTCCGGACTAGGATGCAGTTGTTTTCGCTTGTCCTTGCACTGCAATCAGGAAGTAAAACGTACGAATCTGCTTCTTTTAGATTGCATTGGTCATTCTACCTTAGTTACTACCAATGTAGGGATACCTTGAAGACGGGAGGTTAGACGACGGCAGCGAGGGATAGCAATCTCATTTTGCGCAATTGTACTAAAACTGAGGTGTGTGCTTTTGATTGCGCGGATAGAAACGATACGGAGACAGACATCCCGAAATGATATGGAGACAGACATCCCTGTTTGCGCAAATAAGAAATACGGTTATTTAAACAGTGACAGATATTACTACTTTCCCCCATTTCCTCTTAGAACCATGTCCTAGATTCATGCTACAGCTTTCCCACTTTCTTCCCTGTTTGAACCAACGCTTTGAGTCGACTGTATGAAATAGCTTTACTTCTAAACTACTACTACTATAATGCGGCAGTTTTGAAATTGGATTTACCACTCCATCTTCGGTTCTCCCGCCCAAACAAGCATTGGCTCAAAATCCACCGTTCATTTCCCCTCTCATGCATATCACTGCCGTCCATCAAACAAAGGATGACATGATCTGACGGCTAAGAGTTGTCGGATTCGCTCCCGCTCCTTGTGCACATGGCCGACTCTGCTCTCCAAGTAAACAAATAAAGAAGTCCCCGTTGAATCTGGATTGCACCTACTGAAGTTGAGAAATGTCTAGAAACTGCTGCCACCTCCTCACATGCAAGTACGACAAGTTGGCAAATAGATAGCACATTTTGGTTCCCCGTTGTCACCTGGGAAATAAACACTCTACTACTAACTTATTTTTTTAGATTACTATAAAAATGGATTTTTAGATGCCACTATACTGCAAAGTTTACACTGTTCACATAACATAACATTGCATGGCTGATGCTAGCTAAAGTTTTATTCTGCTTCATCGAGAAATGTAATATTTTTATTATTCGCAAAAAAGTGTAATATTTTATTTCAGTCATACATAAGCTATACCTCAAGCTAATACAGGACATGAGTGTCTGTCAGACCTAAATGACTTATTTAGTTGCACAAAATAGTCCATAAACATGCATGTAAACCGTCAAACAACTCTGGAACTATACATCAGTGGAACCCAGGAAACAACATATAATAAAACTACAACTTTTATCTTGTAATCAAATTCTTACTTGGAACTCAGTTTGATTTGTGCAAGTGATTTGCTTCTTATTTCAGAATAGTCCTTAGATCATGCAAACAAACACACTATGATATCTACTCAAGATACGAGTACCCATTTCTCTCTCTAAAAAGAAGGTATATGAGTATCTATCATACAGAACATACGTGCAAAGCACGTGCCTTAGTAGAAGTCTAGGTGGCTTTGGAACAGCAGACGGAAGTAGAAAAGGATCCACATGAAGGGAGCCGGGGCAGTAGAGCAAGGCAGGTTTCGAAGGAATATATACCTGAGGGTCGTCGGCATGTCGCAAAGACGGCATCGGGAGGCCGCATCTTGGCCACAATACTGCAGGGAGGAAGAAGGGGTCGGAGGCCTTCCCGAGCTAGGGCTCTCTCGGAGAGAACGGCACGGCCGCTGATCAGGACGCGCGGGCAGCCATTGGTCTCCTCCCTCACCGCCGACGACAGCGTGAACGATGCACCTACACCCCTACCCCGGTCGAGGTTGTCCGGCCGGATTTGTGACCAGTCATGAGCTCAGAGAGAGTGTGGCCACCTATGTGTTGCTTAGATCTAGAGAGCATGAGAGAGTGAACGAGAGGAACCCTAGTAAAGCAAGCGCTAAGGCTCCTGCTTTTATATATAGTGGAGTGATTTTGTTGTACCAGCTTAAAAAATGCGCTCCTACGTGTACCCGCGAGTGGGTGTGAGAGAACTAGCGCATGTGTGCACCGCTTCTCTTCGTGAGAGTACAATATACTATGCCCAAAGAACGTTCGCCGCAAGAGTAATAGTACAAGTGTGTGACGTGTGAGCTAAAATAAAATGTGTGCGCCGTCTTTTGTTTTTTAGAAGTTCTGAGGGTAGGGTGTGAAGAGCACATATGTGCGTGACGTCTACCTGCAGATAGACGGTGGGTGCGACGTGCGAGTCCGCGAGAGGACTCGGGAGAGTCGTGACTCGTGAGGGTGCGTGTGCGTGAGAGAGAGGGGGCACGTATCAATGCAATGCATGTGTCCGTAAATCATTATCCGAAAAACGTTCGCCACAAGCCTTTTCCTGACGAACGCCGTAAGGACCGTTAGATCGACATCCGACAGTGTCAGTTTTGCCATGTCATTTAACAGAACAGCCACACCTCCTACACACAAATCTTCCACGTGAGTGTTAGCAACTGCCGTATGCTCCCTCCGTTCTGAAATGTAGTGCATATAGCTTTATTGAAAATTCGAACCTCGCAAACTTTTACCGAGTTTTCGTGTACCAAATTGCACATGTAGAATACCATGTATATATCATTTCATTCATCTTCGAGAGGTAACTATAAAGTTGGGTGTGGAGTCTACGAAGAAAGACCATCGTATCACCCGCAGCAATTTCAAGCATCCTTTAGTGTCGAGGAATATCATAGGAACTCTATATGATATGATTTTTATAGGATTTTTTCCTTTAGAGCCAATTGGTTCATAGGAATAGATTCATATACTCCACATTTCAAAGGAAATAAACATGATATCATTTATATAGCTTTAGAGCCACTTGGTTCATATGAATGGATTCTTATACTCCCTTAATTTCAAAGGAAAATAAACATTAGCGTATATTCAATAGAAAAGTTCCTATGATATGAACCAAATTACGTCTCTTTTCTAATCCCTCCTCATAGGAATTGAGAAACATGTCATGTCTAGATTCAATAGAAAAGTTCCTATGATGTGAACCAAATGGCATCTCTTTTCCAATCCCTACTCATAGGAATTGAGATGCTCCATGTCATCTCTTTCCCTACAACTTCCATGTATACATCTTCTATTCCTAAATAGATAGTACAACCCACTAGTAGATTTTTTACAAAACATGCAACTATGGCAAAAGAACTATATAGTGCGTCAATAACTTCGAAAGATGGTCGCGGGATGAAGCTAACCCGACAGTGCAGAGATAGGCAAATCCGAGCACTACTAGCCGTTGGATATCATCAACATTCCACCAGATCTGCCACATGTACTCCCTCCAGTCCTTTTTACTCTGCATATTAGAATTCTATAAAGTCAAACTTCACAAAGTTTGACCGTATTTATATGAAAAAATATCAACATCTGCCATGCTAAAGTTATATAATTTGAAACTTAAGTCATCACACATCTAGTGGTATTGATTTCAGATTGTGAATGTTGGCACTTTTTTCTACAAAGTTAATCAAACTTTACAAGGCTTGACTTCAGTCAAATCTTATATGCGAACTAAAAAGGACCGGAGGGAGTACAATTTCGAAGACTCCATGGTTGAACTTAAGCATAATGCACAAACCTCAAAACACAAGCACTTCTCCTTTGTTCTAGAATCTTCTGTATCATAATTGATTATTTTTTTCTAAATGAATTGCCATTATTTGTTTTTTACTTTATGATTTACTCCCTCCGTTCTAAAATAGATGACACAACTTTGCACTAACTTTGTACAAAGTTAGTGCAAAGTTGGGTCATCTATTTTGGAACGGAGGGAGTACAATGCACAACCCCATGAATCTTAACATTTTTATAAAACTTATTGATTTTGAATGAGATGAACTATAAGAACTAAACGAACATCTACATCATGCATATATGACTCAAAGCTTTACATGCTATAGTGTGTATTTATTCATAATTTGGTTTCGAAATCTCATGCGTTCAATACATGTGTACCTTACTAGTTTTGAGTAGAGTAGCAAATTTCACGCGGCCCCGGGTATATCAAAATGCAGCGCCCATGCATCATTGCCTTTCGGTCGAACCTACGTCCATAATTTTTTGTACGTACTATATCTCCACTGGTCCCTGAACCCAAAATGTTGCCTCGTTCCCATAAAACCAAGCGGCCCACACATATTTAAGGCGTCGGCTCGAACCCGTTTACTACGACGTGGCCCCGCACGCCGTAGTACTCCTACAAACCATACTGCCGCACTCATCATCGGTTTTCTTCAAGAGGACGAGGGAGAAGCCGATTTGTAGTGGAGGCGCTTTCAAAAAAAAGGATCTGTAGTGGAGACCCCTACCCTAGGGTGCCCTAGGTAGCTGCCGCACACATCATTGTTTTCTCTTTTCTTTATGCTCTTGTGCCCTAGAGTGAAATGATGGTTGCTTCGTCCGTCCAGCTTAATGCGGGAAAGGTGGGGCTTTGTGATTTGACCCCTCGTCGCTCATTTTCAACTACTGCGGCGCTACGACCGGGGTGCCTCCAATTCCAACCGCTGCTCCGAACTGTAATTTGGTGCATCACACGTGGAACAAGACGGTGGATGAACCACATGTCGGCCAAAGGGGTCCTGCTAAGTGTGTCGCCATTTCGTGTGCGGACTGACCCTGTTTGAGTTGCTACGCCAACATGACAGGAGCAGCCTACCACTTGGTTTTGCTCCTTGGTGAATCCCGACTATATTGATCTAAAAAGATACGTGCTGAACTACCCTCTCCGTCTCGGTTTTGTTATTTTTAGGCGTCTCGGTTTATAGGGCATGCACATAGTTCTAGGTCATCCATTTGACTAACTAAATATGAGTTACTATGTCACAAAAAGTATATCATTGGATTCTTAAGTGGATGTAGTTGTATTTAAAAGTCGAGGGCGGGGCTTTTCCTGCGCGGTAGGCGGCGGGGCAGTTCCACCTAGTCGGTTCGACAGAGACGCGAGAAGACGAGGGAGTAGGCTGCTACAAACGTTGGGATGTGTGATTTGACAGCGAGTTACTGCTGGACAGGTGGGGCCTCGTGATTTGACTTGCCATTATCATTTTAACTGCGGCGCAACGACCGGCGTGAGTCTCCCAGATTCCTGACCACCTCCAAACAGGTGCCTCTCCCAATGCTCCACCATGTAGTAGAGGCTGGCTCTTGCATGAGAGCCCACTTCTCCACTTTTTCCTTGCCTCTCTTTCCTCCACATATGCAAAAAAGCCATGTAAAGCGCACTATTGTACTTACTTTTACTTGCTCCTACAGGTACTTAACCTTGCCACATAGGCATAAAGTCTGATGTGGCAAGTTAATCAAGAAGAGAGAGACTAGTTTGGTGACCCAAGGAAGAAACAGTGCTAAGCACGTGTACCTAGGTGAAAAGACAATTTTGAGTCTATAGCTAATTAAATGAAGCAAACTTAGCAACACCATTTCATTGGAAGAGGTCACTCCTTGGCAAATGCAATAAATACACGCGCTTAGCACCATTTCTTCCTTGAGTACGAAGAAAGAGATAGAGAGGAGTAAAAAATACACTTATAGCCAACCTTGTTGTAGTATGAGTGACTAAGTGATGACTATGTATGACATGCCAACATCAGATAGCCTAACGCACCGTGTTAAATCTCCAAGGGCGCGACCGCGCGAGCGACGCGATGGTCATGGTAGGCGCAACCATGATACGGGCTGCTGGCAGCCCTTGGATCTGAGATCAAACGGTCGCATGCTAAGTTGCTGAAAATTTGCAGAATAACCCTCTAGGATAGGATATTCACCCATAGGTCTAGAATCACGCCATGCAACCGTTCGATCTCAGATCCAGGGGCTCTCGGAAGCCTGTACCACGGGAGAATGGAAAGCCACTACCCTGCCGTTCGCACGCTAGCAGTTCGCTCCTACTCGTCCCCGCACGTCCTTCAATACTATGGCGGTTCGCTCCTAGTCGTCCTGTCCATTCACATTACGGTAGTTCCACTAATCCTAACCCTCCTCCCAAATCCATGGCGTCCCAAATCTCCACGATCGGCGGTGAGTACAAGGTTAGAACCATCACCGGCGATGAGTTCGACGTCATCTACACCCGTTCTTCCGCGACGGTGAAAGGATGCCTTTCTCGCTTCAGACGCATGTTCGAAAGCTCAGATGATGAGTGGGTCACTGGGCTAGATGTTGAGTACACCACAGTCCTGGGACGAGAGAAGAATCTAAAGGACGAAGAGAGGAAGAAGCCCGCCATGATCCAGGTTTGCGTACATAACGTTTGCTTGGTCTACCACATATGTCATGCCGATGTTGAGTGCCAGGATTTTAAGAACTTCCTCAAGGACAAAATAGTGAAATTCGTTGCTGTAGACTTTACGAACGACGAAGAAGTCCTGGGTTGGATAGGCCTCGTTGTAGGAAACCCCTTCGACCTCCAGAAGAATCGGCTGGTGCCCTCTCGTCAGCCTTCAATGCTGACCCTGGCAGGAGCCATGGTTCATCCTTCGTATGGTAAACTGGAGAAACCTCCATACACGTTTCATCGTCATGCATGGCAGCGGAATGTACTAGATATAGACCACATCCACTACGCTGAAATGGATGGCTACCTTTGTTTCAATATCTACAAGGGTTGGATGAAGAGCAACAGCCAAGTGTGCGGTTCAAGCAAAGAAGTATCGGCCAAGAGGAATAGGGACAAGGACGGAGTCGAGGACGTGGACGAGGACTCCGAGTAAGGTGGCAGTGTCGTTGCTCATGGTAGTTCTAAACTTCTAATGCGGTGTCTACCAGATTAGTTGCATAGTTTAATTTCAGGTGTGCTTAGTTTAATTTGAGGGGTGTGTTGTGCTGAGCCCCCAGCAGAACTATGTTATGTTTCTTATCATTACTTTAACTCTTCAGTATGTACATACTACTAGTATTACTTTAATAGAATTTAGCACCCCAATTAAACACGTACTAGCTTTTTTAATAGTACTATATGCATAATTTGGCGATGAGTGCTCTCTATATGTACCACCTTTTTTTAATTTCAATTTTTGCTCCATGGCGCAATCCATTGATAGTACTACTGTGCAAAAGTATATATTTTTTAGAAGGCTAGAGTACTGTTCATCACATATATAGCCAGTTAAATTCTCAACCTAGAACGACGTGTATGCCATGTAGTAAACCGATACGGAGGAAGTATAGTAAAAATGAGGTGATTTTACCGAGCGATCGGCGGGGGAGCATGGCCTGTCATGCGGTCCCATGTGTCATGATATACCAAGGCGATGCGCATGTCCCTCTTGAGGCAGAAGCAATACTAGTACGTGGTTTGAGATGATGGCGAACCGAAGTGTGAAATAATGGTTGCTTCGTCTGTCTGGGAAAGTGCAGCATTGTGATTTGACGTCTCATTGCTCATTACTACTACTGGGCTGGTACAAGTGGGGTGCGTCCCCCTGCTGTTCTGCACTGTTATTTGGTGCTTGACACGTTGACCCGGTTGCTATATGTCCCACATGTCGGCGACAGGAAGTACAAAATTCATGAAAGGGAGCGTCGACGGAGGAGTATACTACAGAATTCATGAAAGGGAGCGACTTAGTTTTGGGAAAATCTGTTTTTACAGAGTACGTACCCACTAGGGTTTATAGGGCTCATCTAAAAACATTCGTTTTTCCGTTTATAAGTCTCAATTCTACTATACTAGTAGTAGTACTATTACATGTTAGATTTCGAGGTGCGTTAGATCACCCGACGCAAGCAGTGTCAAGAGGAAACTAACCAATGCATGTACATGTTCATGGAAATTTAGTGGTCATTCATGCATTCGTTCTAATTAATGCCTCGGTAAACATAACTTCTTGATAAAAACGAGCGTACTAATTACTTGTGCAAACTATGAAATTAATTCGACCACTCACCGTCTACCTTGGTTGGAGAGATTTTGAAATTGAGCCATAAACGGGAAAGGAGGGAGTAGTAACTTTTGTCTCGATTACTATTTGTGGCCTTGTATAGATGCAAAATGTATTTTTTATAGTGGCCTTGTATAAGTAAATGGAGGGAGTACTAACCAAAGTACGTAGTAGGGACGAGGAGTAAACGGAGGGTAAAATTTTCTCATCGTGCTGCGAGCCACCGCGCGCGTGGGCGATGGAGCGGGCGTAAGGCATAGTAAGCAAGCTTCACCTCATCTTGCGACCCACCGCGCCTGTGGGCGGGGGAGACGGCGTACTAAGCAAGCTTCTCCATGTTCTGTGAGTTGACGGGACACATCAAAAGTACTCCAGTGTATAGAGCCTTGCCTCTAAGGTAGGCCCCACATGGTTTGCCTCTTTTTTTAATTTAACATAACGCGTCAAGTCGCAATTTGTTTGTTCACCCGTGGTAGACGATCCTCCCTCCACCAAGTGGACAACCAGTACACGTGCGAAATTACCACGTGGGCTGCCTTTTTCGTACAGAAATGAGCTCCACCGTGTACACGCGCGGGTGTGGTTGGGAAAGAAACGGGTGTACGTGTGCCGTGCGTGCACCTCTTCTCTTCATGCACGTCCCCCATCTACGTGGGTGTGTGAGAGAGAGATACAAACTTAGACATAATGCGCCGTCCATCCCCATGCCTTCGCCCAGTCCGACCACCAGTCACCACCACGCCCCACTCCTCCTCACCTTATCTCTCATCTTTCTCCCTCCATTTTTATATACAAGGGGCCACTATCAAAATTACAATTTGCAGATATACAAGGCCACTAACACTAATCGATGCAATATTAATGGTGTTTGCCTCGTGGTACTAGCAAAGGAAGACATTAATTATCCCATGCATCCATGAGGGAGTTTGTAAAAAAATGCATCTTGATGTTCCGTGCAATGCACGGGCATCTTGCTAGTCCATGAAAACAACACATGGCAATTCCACGGCAAACGAGGGATTTGAATCTATTGGGAGGGGCTGTTTGGATCTTGCCCGGGGTAGCCAAAATATTGGCGACCCTTTTGTCCACCGGTGCCTTTGCCACCGATGAATGAGGAATGGCTTGGGTGCTCATGCTGTCATGCATCCTCCAGCGTGCACATTGGAGATGAACTTGCACGAGTTGTGTTTTTTTGTCCCACAATGCCGCCCGAGCTGCCCGCAGACCGACCGGCGACCCGCAAATTATGCCATCCAACCGTGGCCGCACACATTATGACAGCAACTCAACCAACCGGACGAAATTCACGCAAACACGTTGACAAACTGATATTTCATATAAACAATGACGGAAATCTTATAAAATACCGGATTTTCATACAAACATGACGGATTTCATTACATTCAAATGAACTACGCGGTGCTAGTTCTGGACAACACAGGTATATAATACCTGGCCTAAATGGTCGCCCGCCGATCGATTTGTGTTCCTCATGTCCGGCAGCACGATCATCGGACTGCCGGGAGCCCCGGAGGTATATGCTTCAGCGCAAAGGACGGCTCGCTTCCCCACTTCCCAACTGATATCATTGGCTGGTGCCGAAGATGATGGTGGCCGGCAACGGTTCAAGTTCATCACCGACCACTACTTCGCCATGGCCGGCACTGGCTCGAGTTCATCCTAACATTCCCCTCTTCCGTGGAGCCCATGCGGGGTTGATGAAGGTCCTCACAAAAAAAGGATCCGGCAAGACACCAGCTGTGTACACCGGCGTCGCCTCCGCGGTGGCCTTCATGGGACCCAAGCGGTGGCGGCCTCCCGTGTTCTACTTCTCCTCGATGATGGTGGCGGACGCAGAGGCGCTGGCCACCGACTTGTCGCTCTTCGCGCACCCAGCTTCTGTCGCTGCTTGCATGGCGCGGCCGCCGACATGGGAGTCTCGGCCACAGAAACGGGAGACACGGTACGAGGCGGCGGCGTGGACAGCAGCAACGACGCCCGTGCGCCGCTGCTCGTCGAGCTAGCCTAGAGCGGCGAGTTGCTAAACCGCGCGCCGGCTTGGGGCGGCAACTGGCTCCGTCGGGCGAGGGGAGGGAGGTGGATCAGCGAGCTGCATAGCTCGTATCTGGTGGGCTACCCATTCGGCTTGGATGCGGAATAACTACTCTTCGTAAGCCACTGTAAGAGTGGACAAAATGGTGGAGGAGATAGGGGAGCGGCGGAGGTGTGCGATTCTTGGCTGGTGTTTGGCCTCGTTTAAATAGGAGATTAAATAGATGGCGGACGGGAGGAGCTCGGCCAGCGTTGCGTTTAACGCCGGCCCGGTCATGAACGGACGTGTGTCCAGAGTGGGTTTCTCGGCTTCCACATGGGCGGGTTTCATGGAGGCGTTTGAATGCGGCACGGAGGCATGTTCAGCCGGGCGTGCCACGAGTGGCGCCCTTGACTCTGACCTAGGACACCGCGTCATTCTTCCACTGACATGTGGGCTCTTTGGGTGCATGGCATGCATGTCAGTGACCCAACGCAGGCAGCGCACAGCAGAGGAACCTTTGGTGGGCCAGGGCGGTCAGAAGCGGGCATTTCATAAACCGATGATTGTTCATTGAGTGTGACGTCATCTTTTTCATGTAGATAAGCCTACTATGTTGTAGCCCGTTCGATACGTTGTGATTCATAAAGACTGCTGCAAACATCAATGTTCTGCTTATCACAGATAAGATTGATTAATACCCATAACAATCCATGTCCTTAACAAAGGGTGCATGCACATATAGGTTGAACGTGTGTCTTGCGTCGTGTGCTGTGTGCATGCAGGCATGCGAGTGTTGCGTGTGTGCAAGGGTACGTTTCAGTGTTGCATGCATGGGTGCGTACGTGCGTGCGTTCGTGAGTGCACGTGTATGTGTCAGTGTTGCACACCAGCATGCGTGCGTGTGTACGTGTCAGTGTTGCATGCCTACATGCGTGCGTGTCTTGCGTGCGTGCATGTGTACGTGCGGGGTGAGGCTACACGTCAGTCGACTGACTTTTTCATATCTGGTCATTAGATTTTCCATCCGTTGGATACGAAATCAAGGGCCTCCTGTTTATCATCAAACTTCACCCCCCTTGAGCCGCCAGCCACCACCGGCCGAACCGCCAGCCCCCGCCGCCCGCGGCCGGCCGCCCTCCCCAAAACCACTCCCCACAGCCGGGCGGCCGCACCGGCCATCCCTCTAGCCCCCCTGCCGAGCTTTTTCTCCAGGGATCCCCACCCCACCGCCCAATGAACGCCCCCAACCGCCGGTGACTGCCAACCAGAGGTTTGACGACTTCGAATACCCACCGACCACTAATTTATTACCATTTCTGTCCTTCATATACGCGTTGACGGGTGGGCCCTATGGTAATGTGCGCTGCTGAATGTGGACCGTTTGACTGGTCAATTGATCGTGTCATCAACAAATTACGGAGTTGTATGGTGAGCCAGTGACCGTATGATCACCCTAAAATGTACTCCTATTTTATTAACACAATACAGACTCAAACTACCATTTCTTTCTTTCATATACGGGCTGACAGGTGGGCCCCACGGTTACGCGCCCCGATGGTACAACACTAGTTGCGCCGCGTGGAACATTTGACTCGTCAATTGATTGTGTCATCAACAAAATACAGAGTTGTACGGGTGAGCCAGTGACCGTATAATCATGATATGTATTTGCTTGACACGGTACGGACGCAAGGGCTCATATATACGCGCAAGCACTCACCGCTATAAGCGCAAACACGCGAACCCTACCCCTATGAGCACCTTCGAGAGAGTGGGCCAACATATATGATCATGAGATTTTACGAAGTCACCATAGGTGCCTCGTAGTCGAGTGGAACGTCTCCTCCCACTGAACGTACATCGCCGGAAAATACTGAAATTAACACAAGATAAATGCGAGCACCAGGACTTTAACCTTGGTGGGCTCGAGAAACTACTGTCCTCTAACCATCCAACCACATGTTGGTTAGCACGACAAAATGTATGTGGTGACCGTGATGAGCTTATTCTGAAGTCCAGTGACCATATCGTGCTTTCGCTTCAAATACAATGACCGTAAGTGTCGTCAACAAAATACGGAGCACGCATCAAATGCAAAGTCCGTCAGTGTCATCAACAAAATATGGAGACGTATCGTGAGCTCGATACCATTGTACTATTGTATATGCTTATTTTCTTAGTGGCTGATTGCGTGTGTGGTGTGGTGGGCACATCATTTCTAGTTGTGGTGGGTCAACATGAAGACTCATGGGTCGGTTCCATCCTGCGCCACATATAGGTTGGACCGAGACGTGTTATACGAAGACCCATGTGGAGGACTCAGCGTACAACACGAAGCTACCAGAGTCGCGGAGGACTCTATCCCCACTGGTGATAAGCCGACTATATATGATTTGTAACCCTAGGCCCTTAGTATGTTATACAAGCTTGGGGGCTAGTTCGTCGATAGTATACACACATGCACAATGCCTGGTATTCACGTGTACTTTGTACACACTCCTATCACTAATATACAGTACCAGGAGTAGGCTCTTTCTTCAACTGCAATTGAATTCTAGCATGTGCATGTGTTTCTTTCATATTATCAATCCATAGAGTGAGAGCGGTTTGAAATACAGGCAATGGTTGCTTTTGCAATTCATATATAAACATTAATTAGTGCACTCCATGTTGTTAGTGTGAAGCACTTTATACATTTGTCACTTGCATGGATACATTCAAATTGCTAGCTATGAAATAGAATAAATGTCGAATTCAACATAAAGGGGGTTTCGAAGATTCGAATTCATAGGAAATGCATTCATCTATTTGAACCCGAGATAATGGCATTTGTAAATCAGATGTAAAAGGGGGCATCAATCTTTGTTGTGAGTTTGAACATGCTATATATATTGATACGCATATCTAACTTTTTTTTGAAACCAAGGAGATTATATCTAGAACCATGCATGAACTGAGGTAAGTTGCATATTTTTTAATATATACTCGTGTTGTAACATCCCAAAATTCTAAATTTTGGAATGTTATAATAAATAGATAGATTTGACTGACTGTTTGATAGATTGTCTGAAAGTGAGTGAATTTGAAACTTTTGAAAGTTAAATGAGAGGGAATAAAAGGACTTTCCCAAACTTTCATATTTGCTTTCTGATCTCCATGAATTCAAATTCTTTTCAAACACAAAACCCTAGAGAGAAGATGACATGACTTCTTCCATTTAAAAATGAAAAGGGTGTTTGAAAAATAATTGAATTTCATTTGGAAATATTCCAATTCTGAAACTTTATGCGACTCAATGATTTTCACGAGAGAAGATAAAATGACTTCTTCAAATTATATGAAATATGAGTTGGAAGTTTCAAAGAATTAAATTCAAAGCCCCCTTTGAATTTATTTTCAATTTGGAATAGATCATCATGCATATCTTATTTTCTTGCTTTTTGGTCGATCCTAGAAATTTCACGCAACTCAAGGACCTTCGGAGAGAGTTGGAGATTTCGTTATTTTCATATTTGAGTTTTCTCAAATTTTGAAAAGAGGATCATTTGATTTATTTATTTTATCTTCAATTATTTTTCCAATATCAAAAATATAAGAGAGGGAATAATAAGACTTTCCAAATTTAGGAAAAATGAAGATTTAATAAATAGATCAAATTTCATTTTCCGGTGTTTGTTTGTTTTTACTTGGATAGGGAAAAATGCGTGTTTTCGGAAATTTTATTTTAGGTCCGGAGAAAAATTCATTTTGTTCGGCTCATTTTTAGGAGTCGGGGAAAATTTACTTTAGATTTTTCGGAGTTCGTTTAGTTCTCTTTTTGTTTTTTTTTCTGCGTGCAACTTTTAAAAAAAAGGGAAGCCTCCCGCCAGGCCAGCCGGGCCAAGGCCCAGCCAGCCGGCCGCCCCCCCCTCACGCGCGCGCAGCCAGCGCAGGCAGGTGCCAGCCGCCTCGCCTCTTGCCTCTCTCAAGCCGAGTCGAATATGGACTTAGGCCGGTAGCCCCTCCCCTTTCCTTGTTCCATTTTTTTTCCTTTTTTCTACTAGGACTCTTTTTCCTAATCCTAGTCTATTTCTTGTCCCCTACCCCAAGTCTCCTCACCCCTCCCCAATATAAATACCCAAGCACCCCCCCTCTAAATCATCAAACCCAAAGCCTAGAGCTCCACCACACCCCACGCCGCGCCACCCCTCACCTGCGCGCCGCCCTAAGCCACCGCCCGCGCCCTGCGTCACCGCCGCCGCCGCCGCACCTTGCCGCCGCCGCCGGAGACCTCACCGGAGGTAGCCCTGCGCCGCATCTCTTCTTTTCATCAGATCGTTTTCTTCTAATCGTTCCGATTCTTTTCTTCTCTTCCGATTCGTTTTCTAGATCGGTTTTCCGTTTCTTTTTCAGTTTTCTTCTCCGAAACCCTAGATCGGATTCGTTTTCTTTTCCGATTTAGTTGCCTTGGACCGTTCGCCGGACCGTTCGTTCTAACGAACATGATCACCGGATTCTTCCAGGTTAACGATGCCCGTTCGTTTAACCGTTCCTCATTTTCTTTTCGTCGGATTTATTCCGCGATCGCGATCTCAGATCCGATCTTCGTTCTAGTTTTTCTTCTCGCCCGTTTATCGGAATCAGGTGATTCAAGCGCCTGGAGTTTCGTCTCGAAACCACCGTTCCGTCTAATCAACTTGAACAAGTTTTTGATATGAGAAAATTTGACCTAGTTTCAACTTGTTAGAACCGAGTTGTTTTCTTCCGCCGTTTGTTTTCCGTCGTTTATTCGGTTCGTTCTTTCTTTGCAACCGGAGTTCTTAAGTTGAACTTTCTGGTTCGTTCTCTCGTTCGAGTTTTACTTGTGCATTAGATGAGTACTTATTGTGTGGTTACTATTGTTTGCTTACGAGAGATTGACCGGAGTGTGACGAGTAGATCTATCATGAGTTTTGAGTGCGAATCATCTTCATCAACATTGCAGGCAAGTTCACACTTTGATCATACCTTTTCTACAACCCATGTTTTATTGCATTAGATCAATCCTCTCACACTGCATGATTAGGATCTAATTAAATTGTGGGATGGGAAGTAGATGAGGTAGTACCTATTACCTGTATTATTATGAAACCTTTGGGAGTTACTTCTACGTTTGCTTATTATGCCATGCTATGCTAGTAGACGTGGATTGGGTGAGTGATATCCATGACAGATGTGAGATTGATAATTTTAATGGTTTATCTAAGGTGGCAACCTAACACACATCTGGGTGGATTGAGGCACCTGATGTCTATCAGGACTTGCCTGTTTTTTTGGACCGCCACCCAGGCTCAAAGGGATCATAAGATCTTTCATGCTAGAAACTTCCGTGTGCAGCCACATGCTACTATGGGCTCTGGCATAGTTGACTAAGTTGTGCGAACTCTTACGGGGTGGACTAGCAGATGTAGGGGATGTAGGTGTACCGGTCTACCCCACATGTAAGGTGCTAGTGCTTCTGAAAGAGTATGTCTCGGTCATCCGTTTCTCAAACACCATGTAGTGCGAGAAAACAAACGGAGGCGATCGAGTCGTGTGGGGAAAAGTGCGCAAACCTCTGCAGAGTGTACAAACTAATCATGATTAACCTTGTCCCCGGTTATGGACATCTTGAGTATCTAGTACTTGAATATCATGTGAATCTCAACATGTTACTTCTAATTAATGTTGTTGGGTTTTAATTATTTTTAATTGGGATTGAGAATGCTGTCAACCATTCTCAATGTTTCACAACCACCATGATAGTTAAATAAACTTATTCCTCTGTAGTAGGGAAAAATTGGCTTTACGCAAAAACCTTATAACCATAGAGCTTTTCCACCAGCCAAATATGCATGTAGTGATAGTCATTATTCATTATTCTCTATGGTGTGAATTTGCCAGTACATTCAATGTACTGACCCGTTTCGGGCTGCAACGTCTCATGTTGCAGGTTTCTTACGACGAGTAAGTGTTATGTTAGGGTTACGATTTCTACACTCAACTTTGCCGTTGGTGTTGATGGGAAACCACAACCTTGTTGCTTCCGCTATTTGGATTGAGGTAATAGTATTTACGTTACTTTATACATGTGATTTACCTCTGTTATAAATCCTTCGAGTACTGTGTGTGTCAGCATACTGATCCAGGGATGACACATAAGCACAGAGACTTGATCCATTCGGGTCAGGTCGCTACACGTGTACAATGTATAATCAAATGTACCCCTCCATTCCAAAATAATCGTAGCTTTAGGATTTTCAAGAGTAAAGATTTGTGAAGTTTGACAAATCCTGAAATTTCAATTCAAGAGAACCGAAAACATTAATGCTTCTGCCCCCAAATATTGAACGAAGCGCCAAATAGGCTTCTGGTCACCCGAAACCGCGCAAGACTAATGTTTTGGTGGTAGGAAATTACTGTCCTGACTCTGGCCCGTGTAGCCTATTGGCCCGGTGTCCAAAGGCCTAAACCGGGGTAGGTTTGTAACTTCACCAAGACGCCAAAGAAGCATTCATACGCCGTGGGCGCCTACCCATGCGCTCGGCCGAAATCTATTCCGCCCACATTTGGGACACCTAACATGACTGTCCTACCCCCAACCAGAAATATGTCCGAAATTTTAGATGGGAGGAAAGTTTGTATCTTTCCCCAAATTTCAAACAAGCACGTCTCAAACCGAAACATTGTTCCCCCTTAGTTCCCTGCCTCCCTCCGTTTCCCCATTCATACTCCATGGGCGCGAAAATGCCCTCTCCACCAGCCGCAAAACCCCACCCTCCTCCGTCCTCCACCCCATAGAGGCCAATCCACCGCCGCCCTCCTCCCTCACGCCGGAGCTGGTACCCCGACGTCGTCGTCCAACGCAACCACAACCGCAACGCCCTCAAGGACTTAGCAGCTGAAGCCGAGGCAGAGCTGCCTCCACGACGCCGACGCCGACGTGCGCTGTACCAGAACCACTCTGACCACGCCGTCCGGCGCCTCACTACTGCGGCTCCACTATCGCAACCGTCCACTGCACTAGAGCTGTTCCTGCTACGCCGTTGTTCGCCGCCTCGGATCTGCTTCCCCGCCGCCGATAGACGGCCACCGCACCACAGTCAACAACTTGGCCATGGGTTCATCCAAGGCTGCACCGTCCTCCACAACTTCTGGTTTCCGGCGAACAACAAGAAGATCGTCGGAAAAACAGAAGGAGGACACAGCACTTCCAGCAGAAAGAGGTACTGCTCTTCCCTTACTCGTGCAAATCTTACGTCTCCGCTCACACCGTATTCATCCCACGAAAGAAAGTAGTTGAGTGCTTCTTACTGCATCTTCTTCGTGATACTAAATGCACAAGGTTTCCTCCCTTTTACTATTTCACCTTTGCTAGAGGTCAGTACCCCGCCTGGATTTCAATTCAGGGTCAGTCGAACCGCAATTAAAAGAAGAAGCACCCTCTTAGGCACGCGGAGCACCTAGTCCACCTGTTTCCCCCGGAAGTGGCGCATCGGTGTCTATCATAGGGGTGTGGGGCGCAGGAGCTGCTTGCGCCCGATCTGGAGGTCGGCGGGGCTTGAATGGATGGCCGGGGGGGGGGGGGGGGGGCCAAAGCGGGGGGGGGGGGGGGGGGGGGGGGGGGGGTTGGGGGGGGGGGGGGGGGGGGGGGGGGCGGTGCCAAGCACGGTGGTGCGGTGAGTTCGAGGGGAGGGCGCAGGCAGGGGAGGAATACCGGGCTGGTGATCGCTGGTGTTTCGAGGAAGATCGTCAACACTGACTCGCTGGAGGTAGATGAAGGCGATCTTCCCGTTCTTTGTACATCGGATGGTGCAAAAAAATGGACTGCCCTATTTGCTTTCAGTCGACTATTATTTTCATAGAATCCTGTAGTAATTTAGTGTGCCATGCATGTTGTAGAGCTATCATATGTCTCCCGTCATTTATTTCTCACCGACCTGCTATCTGCTACCTTTACACTGTACTAATTGTGCACACACTTCACCCATACTCACACTATTGTTTTTTATGCATGGGTATTTTAGACTCTGACGCAGTGTTGATGAATGCAGAAAAGAAAAGACAGAAGTCGCTCCAGTGTAATTCGAAGATAAGCACTAAGCGTTCCAGCGCTCTAACGGGTGCAGTGTCAGCAGTTGGAGACAGTAAACGTAGCTCTGCAGTTGATGATCTCAATTGCCACACACAACCATCCCAGGTGCTTGCTTTAACTTCGCGCTGTCAAATGTGGTTGCATGTTGCATATGGTGTCTAGCTTGTATTGCTTCCAATTTGGTTAAATTGCGTCTACTTACTTTGCACATTATACCTTTGATAATGACACGCCTTCTTGTTTTTGATACATACTACATATGTCTATTAACCATGTTCGTACATCAAACTAATGCTCTTTTGTATCCCTCGTTAATCACTTATGATGAGACAGTCACCTGGGTGGGTTTCTGTGAGACACCATACTCGTTTAAAGAGTGCAGTGTCATCCTCCCCACAAGATTCTCAAGAAACAGCAAGGCTAAATGAAGATAGTCAACGTAGCTCTCTAGTTGATCACCGCAATTCCCCCACACCACCATCGTAGGTGCTTGCTCTTACTTGGCAGTGTGATATGTAGTGTTTGTCTTACATGAATGTAGTGTTCGTCAGTATCATGCATCAATGAGTTCTGAAGAGCAAATTTTATTCCTTTTTCTTGTAGGTTTAACTTGACAAGGCAAAATCAAGAAAGAGGAAGGAAAAGAGTAAGGAAGGTGATGATGGTGTTCCTCTGCAGCAACGTAAACGGAGCATCTGTACCGATTCTCCTTATACTGATAGTGCATTACAAGGTCCAAGTCTCCGCTTCCCTACTCCACCATCCAAGGTGCTTGCTCTAACTTGGCAGTGTGATATCTGGTTGCATGTTGCATATGGTGTCTATCTCGTATTGCTCCTAATTAGTGTAAACTGCATCTGCTTAGCTTACACATGATACATGTGAATATGACACGCTTTCCTGTTTTTGGTACATACTATATCTTATGATAAGGCACCTTTAAGTCGCCACTATGATATTGGTTGTGTCTTGCATATGATTTCTAGCATGTACTGCTTCTATTTTGTTGAAACGCCATACAGTTTGAACTTGGCAGAGTGATATTGGTTGCATCTTTCATATGGTGTCTAGCTTGCAGTGCTTCTAATTTGTTGAAATGCCTTCTGCTTAGTTACCACATCATAGGTGTGAATATGTCACACCATCATGTTTTTCATACATATTCCATCCTCACATCATGTGTTTGCCTTTCATCCGAGTAGTGTTCGTCAGTATCATGCATGAATGAGTTCTGAAGAGCGAATTTTATTCCTTTTTCTTATCAGTTTGACTTCACAATGCAAAATCATTACAGCTGAAGGAAATTAGTCCGGCAGTGGATGATGGTGGTCCTTCAGAGCAACTCAAACAGGGGGTCTCTACAGATTCTACTCTGCCATCCTCCCAACAAGATTCGCAAGACAACACAAGGCTGGACAGTCAACGTAGCTGTGTAGATGATGAGCACATCTCCCCTACTCCACCATCACAGGTGCTTGCTCTAACTTGACACTATTAGATGTGGTTGCATGTTGCATATGATGTGTAGCTTGTATTGCTTCTAACTTGAATTGCATCTACTTACTTTACACATAATGCCTGTGAATATGACACGTGTTCCTGTTTCTAGAACATACGTGTACATGATGAGCACATCTCCCCTACTCCACCATCACAGGTGCTTGCTCTTAGTTGGAACTGTTATACGTGGTTGCATTTTCCGTATGATGTCTAGTTTGTATTGCTTCTGATTATGTTGAATTGCATCTACGTAGCTTACAACTTATACCTGCAACGATCACTTACCCATAAGACACATTTAACTTGGGAATGTGATGTAGGTTGCATCTTGCATTTTCTTCTAGCTTGTACTGCTTCTAATTTCTTGAAATGGCACTTACGACGAGACACTTTTTACCTGATAGAGTGATATTGGTTGCATGTTCATATGGTGCCTAGCTTTCATTTCTTCTAATTTTGTTGAAATGCCTTCCGCTTACTATTTTTTCATACATATTCCATCCTCCTATCGTACGTGTGAATATGAAACGCTGTCTTTTTTTGTATATATTCCATCCTCCTATCCCGCGCTTGCCTTACATCAAAGTAGTGTTCATCTGTATTATGCATCAACCAGTTATGCAGAGCTAATTTTATTCATTATCTTGTGGTTTTAACTTCATAAGGCAATATCAGAAAATAGGAAGGAAAAGAGTAAGTTAGGGGACATTGGTGGTCCTCCGCACCGACGCAAACAGAGACTCTCTAGATTTGCCACTGCTACTGCTAATGAAGTTGAAGTCCCAAGTCTACATGATGAGTTCATCTCCCGTACTCCACCATCGCAGGTGCTTGCTCTAAGTTGACAGTGTGATAATTGGTTTCATGTTGCATATGTTGTCTAGCCTGTATTTCTTCTATTTTGATTAAATTGCACCTGCTGAGTTTATACGTTATACATGTGCATATGACATGGCTTTCCGTGTCTAGAATACACTGCATCTATCTATCATACCATGTTCTTACATCAAAGTACTGCTGTTGTGTATCCCGCATCAGTCACTCATGATTGGACACTTTTAACATGGCAGTTTGATAGTGGTTGCATCTTGCATTGATTTCTACGTTGTACTGCTTCTAATTTTTCGAATTGCCACTTATGACAAGACACTTTTAACTTGGCAGAGTAATATTGGTTGCATCTTTCATATGGTGTCTAGCTTGCATTACTTCTATTTTCTTGAAAATCCTTCTGCTTAGTTTGCACATCGTAGCTGTGAATATGTCATGCCGTCCTGTTTTTCTTACATATTTCATCCTCATACGGTTATCTTACATCAAAGTATTGCTTGTCTGTATCATGCATCAATGAGTTCTGAAGAGTGATTTTATTCTTTTGTGTTGTGGGTACAACTTGACATGGCAAAGTCAAAAAAGAGCAAGGAAAATAATATAGTAGGGAGTTCTGTCACTCGTCGGGTGAAACGGAAAAGGTTCTGCCATCGAGATTCTGCTGGTACTTATAGTGCAGTAGAAGGTCCAAGTCCACAGGCTAAATCTGCAAACACAGTATCACCTGCTCCACTGGCTGTAGCATCCGCTTCAACTGTACTAGCATCTCAACCAGTTACTCGTTCGTTTGCTCCGGAACTGGCCAGTTCCCAAGCTACCTTCACACCTAACACTACTTCTGAAGCACTACTGACACAACAGGACTTGGCAAGATCAGGTGAACCTCATGAGCATCAACACCAAGACGGTACCTGACCGAGTCAAGTTGCAGTTGCATGCTCCTTTATATGTACTCTCACAGTTTGATGTACACTAACACTTTCCATATTCGTTGTTGAACTAGCACCACAGTGCAATCGGAAACAGACATCAGGGATAATTCTTGACAGATTAACAAAATCTAAAGGAGGAAGAATGGAGATCCGTTTTGAGGCAGGTTTAAAAAGGCCACGTGATGCTACAGAGTCAGCCAAGTTAGTATCAGAGGCAGCCATTGCCGTTAGGTGTCATGCACGTATCCTCCCAACGTGGATCCAGTATAGGAATGAGAAAGACAATACCCAGTTTAACACCTTCCTTGACCATTTATCCGTAAGTTATGTTATTCATCGCAATTAGTAATATTGTCTTGCTCTGTCCCATAGTTTCTAGATTCCTCCTAATAAGACTCACATCCTTTTTTCAACAGATGAGGTTCAAGTTGGATCCGAAAGATGATGCAACTAGACAAGCATGCACTCATGTTTTTCAGTCTGCTCTGCGACAGTATCGGTACGACCTTAGAAAATCTCACTTTGAAGGCAAGGCTAACAATGAAATCGCCCAAACATCTCCAATGGAATATATTACAGATGAAGACTGGACAGCCCTCGTTAAACACTGGTCTGATCCAAAGTATCAGGTAGGCTATATGTATTTGATCAGACCACATATTGAACTTGTATTTATGTATGTGCCTTACAAGTGTATCTTCTTCTAGGCTAACTTTTTGAAGAACAAAACCAACCGTTCTAAAGTGAAATTCCAACAGACCATGGGATCTCGTAGCTATATTGCACACTGCGAGGCTCTTATAAATAGCTGCTACTTCCTTCTTTTTTGTGCCATATTATCGTATCTATATTGACTTGTTCCAAATACAGAGGAAATCCCGTGCGGACCAAAAAGAACCTGAACCGAATGCAGTGGAAATCTTCAAGGATTGCCACACCAGCAAGATGAAGGGCATGAGCACACCAGTTCAAGCCGCTGTTGTAAGTCCTTATTCCTCCTGCCTTGAACTGATTGGTACTGTGATGTGTTCATTTAACTACTTGGTTTGCAGCCAATGTCAGTTACTCTGTTCACTTTTATTCACAGTTGTCTTAACGTATCATTTCACCTTACATGGTTTAAAAGAGATGAAGGATATTCTTTTGGTCTTGATCTGTAATCTAGTTGTTATGTTCACGTGCGCACACAATGATAAAATAGACTGCTCGTTTTATATCTGTTTGCCCATGATATGAATGATGCCATACTATGTTCATCCTACTTTAAACCATGTCTCTTTATCCTTAGATGTCAACGAATGTGAGGAAATAGACAATACAGTAGGCATGCTACATGGACATATGTTCCGAAAGTGATTTTATTATGTAGTTGGCACTACAATACATGCTAATGTATTACAGTAGTTCACCAAAATAAGTTATGTATAAACGTTTAACCTACTTTGTTTGTTTTTGTCTCATTAGTAACTTATCTGGTACACTAATCTACAAGTTCAAACTTTCAGGAAGCTATGGAACAAATGATTGAACAACCACAACCACCTGAAGGTGACAAGGCTACTACAGGCACAATGTCACCTCTTGCTGCAGTGCGTCAGTATCTCTCCACTAACAGTGCAAAAAGCACCTTCCTGCGTAATTCTGGGTTGGTTGTCAAGGTAACCTCGTCCAAATCGCCTACTGAACAAAATCTTCCTGCTAGACAGAGTGATATATCTGTGCTCCAGACACAAGTCCAATCCCTAATGGACGTTGTTTCAGAAACAAGAATAGTGGTTGAGAAATTTTGTCAAGATATGAATGGTTTTGAAACCAGACTATCAGACATTCGCTTCGTTCTTCAAATGATCTGTGCTTCTATACATCTGATGGTGTTTTTATCTAGAAGGACTGTAAACTTTATGCCAACAGGCCTTTTGTTGTATGGTTGGAATTTATTTTGTTGTGATACAACATTTATGATGCTGCCTCATGCTGCAGTAATTACGACGCTATTTTTGTATAGTGTAGGTTTATCTTAGTAATGTATTCGGCCGAAAGCTTCGTAGGAACCCAACATGCCAACATTCGTCGGGCCCATTCCAATTGGGATAAAAACGATTACGGGCCGAAATTGGCATGTAGCCCACTAAAAATATCTGGGCCTAAATCAACATAAGCTTTCATATTTTTCTGGTAGGCCTGTGCCCATAGTGGGCCTTTAACAGGCCTAAACATAATTTGGGCCCTCAGTAAAAATAGGCTGTTTACAGGTGTAAATATCTCGAGCCCATAAAATACATGGGCCTTTAATAGACCGAAAGTGAGATTGGGCCCTGATTGTGTGGCAAATAACCCACTGGACTTTAACAGGCCGAAATTCGGACGGGCCGTAAATGCGCCGACCTAATACATGGGCCTTTAACAGGCCGAAACTTCGGTCGGGCTAGATTATCGTCATTTTTATATGGTCCGTTAATGGGCCCGATATGACGTTGGGCCACATATGGCCCATGGTTTACGTCCAGCGTTAACAGGTCGGAAATGACAACAGGCCGAAAGTGGCCCAAAGCTATAGTGGGCCTCTAACAGGCCGAATGTCAGAAATGGCCGAATATGACCCAAATCCTTCACTGTCGTTTATGGGCCGAAAGTTTTGATGGCCTGTAAATGGGCCCAAATGAAGCCAAACCTTTAATAGGCCGGAAATACACTGGGCCGTAATTCGGCCCAATTACTTAGTGGACTATTAACGGGCCAGAAGTGACCATGGGCCGCGTTGATGACAAGTTTCGGACAGGCCGTTGATGGGCCTATTTGGCAGAGAATGTTGGGCCTTTAGCTGGGCCGGCCCATTATGGTCGGCAGAATCTTGTGGGCTTTTAGTTGGTATGGCCGGCCCAGCTAAAGGCCCATCCGAGTGAATGTCATGGAACACTTCTACGACAGCACATGTATGACTATCTTGATTCTGTCATAAATTTGTCATGGATGTACATGCATGACAGAAAACACGACCTACTGTGACAAACACGTATCAACACGGAAGTGTATTTTTTGTAGTGCAAACAGTTCACTCAAGTGAACCGTATGTTGTACATCGCACACACCTTAATCTGGCTGACCGTTTCTGTTCTCTTGTCTCAATGCAAACAGTTCATCCGAGTGAATCGAATGTCGTATATCGCACACACCTTGATCTGGCTGACCTTCTCTTTTGTGTTGCCTAATCACAAACAGTTCATCCGAGTGAACCGTATGCTGTATATCGCACACACCTCCATCTGGCTGCCCATTTCTTTTGTTCCTCCTCATCACAAACAGATAATTGAACTAAACCGTATGCCCTGCATCGCAATAGTTTCGTCGAAGGGTCTCTGATCATAGTGTCATGTTAGCAGCAACCTGTAGTAGTGAATACTTCATATACTATAGATACGTTTGAGACGTATCAATGGCCTGCCCACCACATGAGCATATCACATACCTCGATATCACAACTTCCCGCTCAAAATACCATGGGCGGCTGTGGGGCCTTAACCAAGAGTTCGGTTCGACTGCACTATCTTTCCCTAATATTAAAGTGGCTATTGCTTCTGCCTGCTCACCATCGTGGGTGTTTTGGCAAAAAAGTCCTTTCTATTTTTGGTATTCAGCCCACAGTCCTATTTTAAGTGGCTTATTTGAGAAAATGTTTTGTTTATACAAAAACACCCTATAATTTCGTATATTCAACCCATGGTCCTATTTGGATGGAGTGGAAGTCTGTCCGAGCCCCATATCTCGCTTCGTCTCCTGTCCCGCATCTTCCTTTCTCTCTCGAACAAGGGTTAAGCGCCGACGCCGTCTCTAACGGCCACACAAATTCCCGCCTCCCTATCTCGACCCTTCCGCCATCTCCCTCGATGGGAGGTCTTCCACAAAGCCCGACCGCCACAGGACGCTAGTCCTATCCCACGCTGTCGCCAGCCATGTGGACGCCACGCTAGAGGCCCTCGCAGCCGCTGGGAGCCGGTACATGTTCCTCCACAAAACCTTGATCTGGAGCTTTGACGGCGTAGGCCTCCATGCTAGGCTAAGGAGGAGGAGGAGGAGGGGGCATGCCAGCATTGGGGTTTAAGCTTCTGTCACTCTCGCAACCAATCATCTAATTTTTACTCCACAATGCACTCCCTTAGGCCCAAATATGGTGAAGTTTCATGTAGTCGATGTTCACATGACACCACTAAGGGAATCACAACATACATATTATCAAAATATCGAACACATATCAAATTCACATGATTACTTGCAACATGATTTCTCCTGTGACCTCATGAACAGAGGTAACTACTCACAATTGATAAACATGCTCATGATTAAAGGGGTATTAAATAGAATATTGGATCTGAACATATAATCTTCCACCAAATAAACCATATAGTAATCAACTACAAGATGTAAGCAATACTACTAGTCACCACAAGTACCAATCTATAGTTCCGGTAACAAGATTGAACACAAGAGATGAACACAAGAGATGAACTAGGGTTTGAGAGGAGATGGTATTGCTGAAGATGTTGATCGAGATTACCCTCCCTAAGATAGGAGGGCTGTTGGTGGTGATGATGATGATGATGACGATGATTCCCCCCTCCGGGGGGGGGGGGGGGGAGTTCCCCCGGCGGAATCGCTCCGCCGGAGGGCAAAAGTGCTCCTGCCCAAGTTCCGCCTCGAGGCGGCGGCGCTCATCCCAAAAGTCCTCCTCTTATTTTTTAGGTCAAAATGACTTATATACCAGAAGATGGGCACCGGAGGTGGGCCGAGGAGGCCACAACCCCCAGGGCGCGCCAGGGGGCCCTAACGCGCCCAGGTGGGTGTGCCCACCTGGTGGCCCCCCTTTGGTAGTTATTGGCTCCAATAATTCTTATATATTGCATAAAAAATCACCATGTAGTTTCAACTTGTTTGTAGTTGTGCAGAATAGGTAGCCTGACGTAGCTTTTCCAGGTCCATATTTCCAGCTGCCAGAATTCTCCCCTAGGTGTCTGATACGTCCATTTTGCATCATGCTTTTATATTGATATTTATTGCATTATGGACTGTTATTTCACTTTATGTCCCAATACTTATGGCTATTCTCTCTTATTTTACAAGGTTTACATAAGGAGGGAGAATGCCGACAGCTGGAATTCTGGGCTGGAAAAGGAACAAATATTAGAGACCTATTCTGCGCAACTCCAAAAGTCCTGAAACTCCATGGAACATCTTAAAATAAATAAAGAAAAATCCATGCCAAAGATGAAGGCCAGGGGCCCACACCCTGATCACGAGGGTGCCCCCCCCTAGGGCGCGCACCCCTACCTCGTGGGCCCCCTGGTGGCTCTCCGACGTCCATCTTCTCCTATATGAAGTCTCTCGATGAGAAAAAAATCAGAGGGAACTTTTCGGGACGAGACTCCGCCGCCATGAGGCGGAACCTTGGCGGAACCAATCAAGAGCTCCGACAGAGTTGTTCTGCTGGGGATACTTCCCTCCGGGAGGGGGAAATCATCACCATCGTCATCACCAACGCTCCTCTCATCGGGAGAGGGAAATATCCATCAACATCTTCACCAGCACCATCTCATCTCCAAACCCTAGTTCATCTCTTGTATCCAATTCTTGTCTCAAAGTCCGGGATTGGTGCTAGTAGGTTGCTAGTAGTGTTGATTACTCCTTGTAGTTGATGCTAGTTGGTTTATTTGGTGGAAGATCATATGTTCAGATCCTATATGCATATTATTACCCCTCTGATTATGAACATGAATATGCTTTGTGAGTAATTACGTTTGTTCCTGAGGACAGGGGAGAAGTCTTGCTATTAGTAGTCATGTGAATTTGGTATTCGTTTGATATTTTGATAAGATGTATGTTGTCTAGCCTCTAGTGGTATTATGTGAACGTCGACTACATAACACTTCACCATTATTTGGGACAAGAGGAAGGCATTGGGATGTAATAAGTAGATGATGGGTTGCTAGAGTGACAGAATCTTAAACCCTAGTTTATGCGTTGCTTCGTAAGGGGCTGATTTGGATCCATATGTTTCATGCTATGGTTAGGTTTACCTTAATACTTTTGTTGTAGTTGCGGATGCTTGCAATAGAGGTTAATCATAAGTGGGATGCTTGTTCAAGTAAGAACAGCACCCAAGCACCAGTCCACCCACATATCAAATTATCAAAGTATCAAACGCGAATCATATGAACGTGATGAAAACTAGCTTGACGATATTCCCATGTGTCCTCGGGAGCGCTTTTCCTATTATAAGAGTTTGTTCCGGCTTGTCCTTTGCTAAAAAAAGGATTGGGCACCTTGCTGCACTTTATTTACTTTTGTTACTTGTTGCTTGTTACAATTTGTCTTATCACAAAACTATCTGTTACCACTTATTTCAGTATTTGCAGAGAATACCTTGCTGAAAACCGCTTATCATTTCCTTCTGCTCCTCGTTGGGTTCGACACTCTTACTTATCAAAAGGACTACGATAGATCCCCTATACTTGTGGGTCATCAAGACTCTTTTTTGGCACCGTTTCCGGGGAGTGTGGCGCCTTTGGTAGGTAGAATTTGGTAAGGAAAAATTTATATAGTGTGCTGAAATTTACTGTCAGTTGTTACTATGGAAAGTAATTCTCTGAGGGGTTTGTTCGTGGTATCTTCACCCCGTCTAGTAGAGCAAAGAGTTGCTCCTCAACCTACTGAACCTATTGAAAATGAAACTCCTTTTGAATTTCCTTCGGGTATGATGGAAAAACTGCTAGCTAACCCTTTTACAGGAGATGGAACAAAGCATCCTAATGAGCACTTAATATATGTGGATGAAGTTTGTGGATTATTTAAGCTTGCAGGTATACCCGATGATGTTGCTAAGAAGAAGGTCTTTCCTTTATCTTTGAAGGGAGACGCATTGATATGGTATAGGCTATGTGATGATATGAGATCATGGGACTATAAAAGATTGAAGCTGGAATTTCATCAAAAGTATTACCGTATGCATCTTGTTCATCGTGATCGAAATTATATATATAATTTCTGGCCTTGCGAAGGAGAAAGCATCGCTCAATCTTGGGGGAGGCTTAAATCAATGTTATATTCATGCCCCAATCATGAGCTCTCGAGAGAAATAATTATGCAAAGTTTTTATGCTCGGCTTTCTCATAATAATCAAACCATGCTCGATACTTCTTGTGCTGGCTCTTTTATGATGAAGACTATTGAATTCAGATGGAATTTATTGGATAGAATTAAATGCAACTCTGAAGATTGGGACCTCGACGAAGGTAAGGAGTCAGGTATGACACCTTAGTTTGATTGTGTTAAACCTTTTATGGACACCGATATTTTCCGTAAGTTTAGCACTAAATATGGACTTGACTCTGAGATAGTAGCTTCTTTATGTGAATCTTTTGCTACTTATGTTGATCTCCCTAAGGAGAAGTGGTTTAAATATCATCCTCCCATAGAAGTAAAAGTAGTTGCACCTATTAAAGTTGAATAAAAGACTGTCACTTATAATGATCCTATTGTTCCTACTTCTTATGTTGAGAAACCACCTTTACCTGTTAGAATAAAGGATCATGCTAAAGCTTCAACTGTTGTTCGTAAAAGCAATATTAGAACTGATACACCTCCTGAGCAAGTTAAAGTAGAACCTAATATTGCTATTGTTAAAGATCTCTTGTCTGATAATATTGATCGGCATGTTATTCAGTTCGAAGGTGAAACTGCTAGAATTGCTAAACCTTGTGATAAAGATAAACATAGACCTATGGTAGGCGTGCCTGTTATTTCTGTTAAAATAGGAGATCATTGTTATCATGGCTTATGTGATATGGGTGCTAGTGCTAGTGCAATACCTATTGAATTATACAAAGAAATTATGCATGAAATTGCACTTGCTGAGTTAGAAGGTATTGATGTCACAATTAAACTTGCCAATAGACATACTATTTCACCAATTGGGATTGTTAGAGATGTTGAAGTCTTGTGTGGGAAAACTAAATATCCTGCTGATTTTCTTGTTCTTACTTCTCCGCAAGATAGCTTTTGTCCCATTATATTTGGTAGACCCTTCTTGAACACTGTTAATGCTAGGATAGATTGCAAAAAGAATGTTGTTACTATTGGCTTGGATGATATGGTTCATGAGTTTAATTTCTCTAAATTTAGTAAACAACATCATGAGGAAGAATTACCTAGTAAGGATGAAATTATTGGTCTTGCTACTATTGCCGTACCTCCAAGTGATCCTTTAGAACACTATTTGCTAGACCATGAGAATGATACATTCATGAATGAAAGAAGGGAAATAGATGAAGTATTCTTTAAACAGGAACCTATTCTGCAACACAACTTGCCTGTTGAAATTTTAGGGGATCCTCCTCCACCCAAGGGTGATTCCGTGTTTGAGCTTAAACCTTTGCCTGATAATCTTAAATATGCTTATCTTGATGAAAAGAAGATATATCCTGTTATTATTAGTGCTATCCTTTCAGAGCATGAAGAAGAAAGATTATTGAAAACTCTGAATAAGCATCGTGCTGCTATTGGATATACTCTTGATGATCTTAAGGGCATTAGTCCCACTCTATGTCAACATAAAATAAATTTGGAAGCAGATGCCAAACTAGTTCGTGATCCTCAACGACGTCTGAATCCTAAAATGAAAGAAGTGGTAAGAAAAGAAATACTCAAGCTTCTAGAGGCAAGTATAATCTATCCCGTTGCTGATAGTGAGTGGGTAAGTCCTGTCCATTGTGTCCCTAAGAAGGGAGGTATTACTGTTGTTCCTAATGATAAAGATGAAGTGATTCCTCAAAGAATTATCACAGGTCATAGGATGGTAATTGATTTCCGCAAATTAAATAAAGCTACTAAGAAAGATCATTATCCCTTACCTTTTATTGATCAAATGCTAGAAAGATTATGCAAACATACACAGTATTGCTTTCTAGATGGTTATTCTGGTTTCTCTCAAATACCTGTGTCGGCTAGAGATCAATTAAAGACTACTTTTACATGCCCTTTTGGTACTTTTGCTTATAGACGTATGCCTTTTGGTTTATGTAATGCACCTTCTACCTTTCAAAGATGCATGATGGCTATATTCTCTGACTTTTGTGAAAAGATTTGTGAGGTTTTCATGGACGACTTTTCCGTCTATGGTTCCTCTTTTGATGATTGCTTGAGCAATCTTGATCGAGTTTTGCAGAGATGTGAAGAAACTAATCTTGTCTTGAATTAGGAAAAGTGCCACTTTATGGTTAATGAAGGTATTGTCTTAGGGCACAAAGTTTCTGAAAGAGGTATTGAAGTTGATAAAGCCAAGGTTGATGCTATTGAAAAGATGCCATGTCCCAAGGACATCAAAGGTATAAGAAGTTTCCTTGGTCACGCCGGATTTTACAGGAGGTTCATTAAGGACTTCTCAAAAATTTCTCGGCCTCTGACTAATTTATTGCAAAAAGATATACCATTTGTCTTTGATGATGATTGTGTAGAAGCATTTGAAATACTTAAGAAAGGATTAGTCTCTGCACCTGTTGTTCAGCCACCTGATTGGAATTTACCCTTTGAAATTATGTGTGATGCTAGTGATTATGCTGTAGGTGCTGTTCTAGGGTAAATAGTTGATAAGAAATTAAATGTTATTCATTATGCTAGTAAGACTCTAGACAATGCTCAAAGAAATTATGGTACTACTGAAAAAGAGCTTTTAGCAGTTGTATTTGCTTGTAATAAGTTTACACCTTATATTGTTGATTCTAAAGTAACTATTCAAACTGATCATGCTGCTATTAAATACCTTATGGAAAATAAAGATGCTAAACCTAGACTTATTAGATGGGTTCTCTTGCTACAAGAATTTGATTTGCATATTGTTGATAGAAAGGGAGCTGAGAACCCCGTTGCAGACAACTTGTCTAGGTTAGAGAATGTTCTTGATGACCCACTACCTATTAATGATAGCTTTCCTGATGAACAATTAAATGTTATAAGTACTTCTCGTAGTACTCCATGGTATGCTGATTATGCTAATTATATTGTTGCTAAGTTTATACCACCTAGTTTCACATACAGCAAAAGAAAAAGTTTTTCTATGATTTAAGACATTACTTTTGGGATGATCCACATCTTTATAAAGAAGGAGTAGATGGTGTTATTAGACGTTGTGTACCTGAGCATGAACAGGAACAGATCCTATGCAAGTGTCATTCTGAGGCTTATGGAGGACACCACGCTGGAGATAGAACTGCACATAAGGTATTGCAATCTGGTTTTTATTGGCCTACGCTCTTCAAGGATGCCCGTAAGTTTGTCTTGTCTTGTGATGAATGTCAAAGAATTGGTAATATTAGTAGACGTCAAGAAATGCCTATGAATTATTATCTTGTTATTGAACCGTTTGATGTTTGGGGCTTTTATTATATGGGACCTTTTCCTGCCTCTAATGGATACACACATATTTTAGTTGCTGTTGATTACGTTACTAAGTGGCTAGAAGCTATTCCAAGTAGTAGTGCTGATCATAACACTTCTATTAAAATGCTTAAGGAAGTTATTTTCCCGAGGTTTGGAGTCCCTAGATACTTAATGACTGATGGTGGTTCACACTTTATTCATGGTGCTTTCCGTAAAATGCTTGCCAAATATGATGTTAATCATAGAATTACATCTCCTTATCACCCACAGTCTAGTGGTCAAGTAGAATTGAGCAATAGAGAGCTCAAATTAATTTTGCAAAAGACTGTTAATAGGTCTAGAAAGAATTGGTCCAAGAAACTTGATGATGCATTATGGGCTTATAGAACTGCATATAAAAATCCTATGGGTATGTCTCCGTATAAAATGGTTTATGGAAAAGCATGCCACTTACATCTCGAACTAGAACATAAGGCGTATTGGGCTATTAAAGAGCTTAACTATGATTTCAAACTTTTCGGTGAGAAGAGGTTATTTGACATTAGCTCACTTAATGAATGGAGAACCCAAGCTTATGAAAATGCCAAGTTGTTTAAAGAAAAAGTTAAAAGATGGCATGACAAAAGGATACAAAAGCGTGAGTTTAATGTAGGTGATTATGTATTGCTATACAACTCTCGTTTAAGATTTTTTGCAGGAAAACTTCTCTCTAAATGGGAAGGCCCCTATGTTATCGAGGAGGTCTATCGTTCCGGTGCCATAAAAATCAACAATTTCGAGGGCACAAATCCGAAGGTGGTAAATGGTCAAAGAATTAAACATTATATCTTAGGTAATCCCATAAATGTTGAAACCAATATTATTGAAACTGTAACCCCGGAGGAATACATAAGGAATAGGTATGTGGTACGGTAAGCAAACCGACTCCAAAACAATTTTTAAGGCAATATTTCTCCGTTTTGGAATATTTAGAAAAATAGAAAAATAAGTAGCAGTCCGGGAAGGACACAAGGGCCTCATGAGGGTGGTGGGCGCGCCCCTACCTCGTGAGCACCTCGTGTGCCTTCCGGACTCCGTTTTCTTGCACGATACGTATTTTGGTCGGTAAAAATTTATTATATAACCTCCCAAAGGTTTTGACTCCCGTATCACGTAATTATTCTCTGTTCTTGTTTCGAGCTGTTTTTCTGATAGATCTAAATTATCATGACGTCCCCAAGTGCTTCCAAGGACAAGTTCTTCGAGAAGGTCATCAACCCTTACCTCGCGGAGGTGCTGCGACACCCTCAAACCATTGAGGTGCGTGATGGCTTGTTGCACATCCACGATGTTGAGGGACCAAAGGGAACCGGAAGCGTGGAGACGAGGCTCGAAGCAATGGAGCAACAAGTTTTCAAGTGTCAGGGGATGGTGGAGCGTGGAATCAACGCTAGCCACACGATGCTCGCGGAGTTCACTAACAACTACAAGCCGGATGCCAAGAACACCGAGGAGGCCATCTTCAAGCTATATGAGAAGATCGAGCACCTCCAAGCCCAAATCTATGACCTGCAAAACCAAAACTGTGAGTATGAATATAGATTTAAAAGAATGAGTTTGGCTGCAGATTCGAGGATTTCGGAGACTCGATCATCCTTCTATGATGGTGAACCTATGCCTTGGAAGATGGATGACAAGCCCGCATCATCAACAACACCTTCACCTTCTTCACCAACCAAGGAGATATAATCACATGGGTATGGGCACTCCCCTTGGCAACTGTCAAGCTTGGGGGAGGTGCCCCGGTATCGTATCGTATCACAATCACAACTCCTATCTTTACCGTTTTTCTTAGTTTGATCCTATTAGTAGTATCTTGATCTAGTAGAATAATGTTTATGGCATGATCTAGTTTTGAGTTTGCTTTATGATCTCTCTTTGTAATTGAGACCGTGAGCTATATATAATAAAGATTAGTGTTGAGTCAAGGGCTTGATTATTTTGCCATGATCTTGGGTAAATAAAAGGAAAGAGAAAAAGAATAAAAGGAAACAAAAAGTTCATATTGATCTTAGTGAGAGTAATGACTTCACATAGGAAGAGTATGATGATTAAAAGTTGTTGGGAGTTGGCAGACATAGCTTTGGTCATTGTTGCAATTAATAGGAAGTAATAAGGAAAGAGAGGTTTTCACATATAGATATATTATCATTGACATCTTTTATGATTGGGAGCACTCATTAAAATATGACATGCTAAAGAGTTGATGTTGGACAAGGAAGACAACGTAATGAGTTATGTCTTTCTTATATCTGAGATAAAGTATGTTGTCATGGATCCTCTAACTTGATGAGCTTGCCATTCCCCCTCATGCTAGCCAAATTCTCAGCACCAAGTAGAAATACTACTTGTGCTTCCAAATACCCTTAAACCAGTTTTGCCATGAGAGTCCACCATATCTACCTATGGATTGAGTAAGATCCTTCAAGTAAGTTGTCATCGGTGCAAAGCAATAAAAATTGCTCTAAATATGTATGATTGATTGGTGTGGGAGAAATAAGCTTTATACGATCTTGTGATGTGGAAGTAATAAAAGTGACGGACTACATAATAAAGGTTCATATCACAAGGGGCAATATAAAGTGACGTTCTTTCGCATTGAGATTTTATGCATCCAACCATAAAAGAGCATGGCAACCTCTGCTTCCCTCTGCGAAGGGCCTATCTTTTATTATTATCTTCTACCTTATGCAAGAGTCATGGTGATCTTCACCTTTTCTTTTTCATTTTATCCTTTGGCAAGCTCAGCATGTTGGAAAGAACATGATATATATATATCTAATTGGATGTAGGGGAGCATGAACCATTATTGTTGACATTACCCTTGAGGTAAAAGGTTGTGGGGCAAAACTATAAGCCCCTATCTTTCTCTGTGTCTGATTAAAACTCCGTAACCATAAGTATTGCGTGACTGTTAGCAATTATGGAGGACTAAATGATAGTTGAGTATGTGGACTTGCTTTTTAGCTCTGACATAGACTCTTTCCGATGTTATGATAAATTGCAATTGCTTCAATGACTGAGATTATAGTTTGTCGGAGCCCAATAAGGTTTATGATTTATACTTTTGCATTGTGAATAGATCATCACTTAAACATAAGTAATCATATGATAAAAGCTATATATGTTGCTGTTATGAGAATAATCATGATGCCTTCATGTTCGTATTTTATTTTTATCGACACCTCTACCTCTAAACATGAGGACATATTTATTGTTATCGGCTTTTCGCTTGAGGACAAGTGAGGTCTAAGCTTGGGGGAGTTGATACGTCCATTTTGCATCATGCTTTTATATCGATATTTATTGCATTATGGACTGTTATTTCACTTTATGTCACAATACTTATGGCTATTCTCTCTTATTTTACAAGGTTTACATAAGGAGGGAGAATGCCGGCAGCTGGAATTCTGGGCTGGAAAAGGAACAAATATTAGAGACCTATTCTGCGCAACTCCAAAAGTCCTGAAATTCCACGGAACATCTTAAAATAAAAAAAGAAAAATCCACGCCAAAGATGAAGGCCAAGGGGCCCACACCCGCCTCACGAGGGTGGGGGCGCCCCCTAGGGCGTGCCCCCTACCTCGTGGGCCCCCTGGTGGCTCTCCGACGTCCATCTTCTCCTATATGAAGTCTCTTGATGAGAAAAAAATCAGAGGGAACTTTTCGGGACGAGACTCCGCCGCCACGAGGTGGAACCTTGGCGGAACCAATCTAGAGCTCCGGTAGAGCTGTTCTGCCGGGGATACTTCCCTCCGGGAAGGGGAAATCATCACCATCATCATCACCAACGCTCCTCTCATCGGGAGAGGGCAATCTCCATCAACATCTTCACCAGCACCATCTCATCTCCAAACCCTAGTTCATCTCTTGTATCCAATTCTTGTCTCAAAGTCCGGGATTGGTGCTAGTAGGTTGCTAGTAGTGTTGATTACTCCTTGTAGTTGATGCTAGTTGGTTTATTTGGTGGAAGATCATATTTTTAGATCCTATATGCATATTATTACCCCTCTGATTATGGACATGAATATGCTTTGTGAGTAATTACGTTTGTTCCTGAGGACAAGGGAGAAGTCTTGCTATTAGTAGTCATGTGAATTTGGTATTCGTTTGATATTTTGATAAGATGTATGTTGTCTAGCCTATAGTGGTGTTATGTGAACGTCGACTACATAACACTTCACCATTATTTGGGCCTAGAGGAAGGCATTGGGAAGTAATAAATAGATGATGGGTTGCTAGAGTGACAGAAGCTTAAACCCTAGTTTATGCGTTGCTTCGTAAGGGGATGATTTGGATCCATATGTTTCATGCTATGGTTAGGTTTACCTTAATACTTTTGTTGTAGTTGCGGATGCTTGCAATAGAGGTTAATCATAAGTGGGACGCTTGTTCAAGTAAGAACAACACCCAAGCACCGGTCCACCCACATATCAAATTATCAAAGTATCGAACGCGGATCATATGAACGTGATGAAAACTAGCTTAACGATATTCCCATGTGTCCTCGGGAGCGCTTTTCCTATTATAAGAGTTTGTTCCGGCTTGTCCTTTGCTACGAAAAGGATTGGGCCACCTTGCTACACTTTATTTACTTTTGTTACTTGTTTCTCGTTACAATTTATCTTATCACAAAACTATCTGTTACCACTTATTTCAGTACTTGTAGAGAATACCTTGTTGAAAACCGCTTATCATTTCCTTCTGCTCCTCGTTGGGTTTGACACTCTTACTTATCGAAAGGACTACGATAGATCCCCTATACTTGTGGGTCATCAGTGTGTACCTTGCAAATTGTGAGATAAAAGGCATTACAATAACTGCAAAAGGCATTATTATGGATAAAAACATTATAAATAACTCTAAGAAAACATGATGCAAAATGGACGTATCAGCGGGCCTCCCCGTCGTTCTCCTTCACCAGCTGCCAACGACATCACCGGCCTGGCAGGGCACGAGCAACAAGCTTTGTCACACCCCCCCCGTTCGGCGGGACGAACGCACCGCCACCCCGTCGCTGACTCCAGTTGGCTTGTCATCGCATGCTCGCCTAGGCCCGGCAAACGCGCAGGCGGCGTTGCTCATGGCGCGTGAGCTCCTGCACTACCACCCGGTCAACGACCTCTATGAGGATTGGCTGGATCGCATCACCGAGCTAGTCAGCACGGCTGGGGGCTCGCCTGCACCATCCCTCTCGCCGCCTCGTCTGCCTCCTGCTACGGGTGACATGGCCCATGGGGCGCCTCCGCCACCTCCTTGTCAGGATGTCATCCTCGGTCCAAGAAGCGTAGCCCCGCTGTGTGACCCTCCATGCCAGGCACCCGCGCACGAAGAAGATAGTTGGCGGGAGGTCCAACGACCGCAAGAAGGTCCTCCAGTGCTCCCTCCTCCGCCACGTCAAGACCGTGCGCCGCCTGCAATGGTGGTGCGCGAGCACCAAGGTCAGGCTCCACCTCCACGACGGGCTCCGGTGACCACAGCAGGCTACCGCGCCTTCACCCCTAAGGTATGTAGCATCGTCTGGCCACGCAAGTTCAAGCCTGACCTGCCTCCATGCTACGATGGCACTCCCGACCCTGCGGAGTTCCTGCAGCTCTACGAGTTGAGCATCGAGGCGGCCAGCGGCGATGAAAAGGTCATGGCGAACTGGTTCCCCATGGTCCTCAAGGATGGCACACGCTCGTGGATCCTGAATCTGCCCGCGGGATCGATCTCCTCGTAGGGTGAGATAAGAGAGTGTTTTGTCGCGAACTTCTAGGGCACTTGCGACCGCCTGTGTGCCGCGGGTGACCTGCGGCGCATCAAGCAGCAGCCTGGGGAGACCCTGCAGAAGTACATCCAATGCTTCAATAGCATTCGCCTCAAGATCCCGAAGGTTTCTGATGAAGCCATCATCTCGGCGTTCTTCGATGGCGTCCGCGATGTCAATGTGAAGGAGGAGCTCGCCATCCATGAGGACCTATGCACAACTCTGGAGATGTTCAACATGGCTACCAAGTGAGCGAGAGCTGAGGAGGGGTGCCTCTCCCTCCTCGAGCTCCCAGCTGCCGACCCAGAAGACAAGAAGGCTAAGAACAAGGATGTTAAGCGCAAGGGGGATGCCGTGCTCGCGACAGAACCAGAGATGAAGCGCGGTTGCGATCACCCAGAGTTGTCCAAGGGCCGTCGTCCATTCCGCGTCTTCCACAACATACACAACCACAACACCAATGACTCTCAGGAGCTCAGGGTCAACCGCAATGGGTGCCTCGTTCGATGCCCCGAGCGCAATGACCGAGGCTATGGCCGCGGAGGAGGTAGAAGTGGAGGACGTTGGGACGACCGCGGCCCCCGCCAGGAGTGGCGCGACCCGCCTTGTGAGGATCGCTAGCAAGGACAGCCTTGCGAGGGTGCCTGGAGGGACCAGCCTCGTGAGGACCGTCCTCGGGGCAACGCCAGCCTCCCTCCGCTGCCACCACCACCAAGAAGAAACGATGACCACCAGGACGAGGGGGCTGGGGGTTTCCAGGAGCCTCGCGCCATCGCCAGCATCTTGGGTGGCGCTTAGGCCCTAGCCTCCCACCGCATCTTCAAGCAGTTCGTGCGTGAGGTGAACGCGGCCCTCCCTAGACTCGAGGCCACGCGTCCGGTCAGGTGGTCCAAGTGCACCATCACCTTCAGCTCGTCTGACCAGCTTAAGTTCGCGGCAACCGCCGACGTTCTTCCAATGTTCTTCTCGCTCGTTATCAGCAATGTCCTTGTCACCAAGAGCCTCGTCGATGGTGGCGTGGAGCTCAATGTTCTTTCCATCAAGATGTTTGACCGCCTCCATGTGCCATACGATCAGCTGGAGCCCACCAAGCCCTTCTCAGGAGTGGCCGATGGCTCCACCACCCTGATAGGGCAGATCCGCCTCCCTGTCACCTTCGGCAAGCACGACAACTGCCACATCGAGCTCATCGACTTGGACGCCGCACACATCCACCTCCCATACAATGCCATCCTTGGGTATCCGACCCTGGCCAAATTCATGGTAGTGACCCACCATGGCTACAATGTCCTCAAAATGCCAGGGAACCGCGACATCATCACGATCTCCTATGAGGAGAATGACGCGGTGTGCTCCCTTGAGCGCGCCTATTAGGTCGTGGCAATTGTAGACCCAGACAACGAAGGCGTCATCTACCATCCTGAGGTTGTCCCCAAGAAGAAATAGCAGTTAGTCCGCCAAGAGCGTGTGATGCCCGGATAATTAAGCTACAGTGATACCCCGCTAATGATGCCATGTCACCTCAGTTACTGTGGATAAACTCGCATCAGTTCGAAACCCAGTTCAAACATCAAATTTAAAACAGAAGCAAACAATAAAAGTTTTCAAATAATAAAACTAAAATGTTCGGAGTGAACCAAATATTGCATAGGTAAATTTGATGGACAAACCACACTTTTATAAAAGTGTAAAATACTCTAGAATGTTTTAAACAGTAGCAAAAACAATTAGTTGAATGCCTTTTACATTAAATAAAATACTAAACTATTTTATTTAGTTGCCCAAACTTATGTGGCAGTAGCCTATTTATTAACACTAAAGTAGGGACTACTTTGATAGTTTATAAAACTAAAATAAAAGAGGAACTTAAATTAAAACCGAAAAGAAAATAAATAAAAAGGAAAAGAACAAAAACAGAAAACAAAACTAAAACAAAAAAGTGAAAAGGAAACTCCACCCCCCTGGGCCAACCAACCCAACAGGCTAGCCCACCTGGCCCAACCGGCCTCGCGCCCTCACTCCCGTATCCCCCTCGACTTGGAAACCCTAGCCCCGACGCACCCACTCCCCCCACGATCCCCCTTCTCCTCCCCATCGATCAGGATCGGGATCGATCCCCATCGCCCCTTGCCCGAGACGACCTCTCCCCGTGCCCTCGACATTGGCGCCCGCCCCCAGCGCTGCCCCGCCCCATCACCAGAAGCCGCAGCCTCGCCCCCGTCGAGGATCCTCGTTGCCCGGAGTTCGACGCGCCTCTGCCACTCCGTCGTCGCCGTCATCCTCATCTTCCTCCCTGAACCCCTCGCTGCCACATACCCTACAGCTACCTCGTGAGGCCCCCCTCCTTCTCCCGTGCCTCGCTTCCGCCGCACACTGGGTGCGCCCGCACCCGCGCACGCCGTCGCCCCGCAGCCAGCTCGCCGTTGCTCCCGTGCACTGTCACGCGCATCGCCGAACCCGGCCGAGGCGGCTTTTGCCGTGCTCCGTCTAGCTGGACCCGCCGTCGTGCCTCCTGCTTCTGCTGGCATCGGCGGCAGCCTCTCCCCACGACCGCACGCGCTGCTCCGCCCCTGGCCTCGCCGCCGAGCGCCTCCCCTTGCCACCACCACCTCCAATAGCGCCCGCTCCGTCCAGCCGGTTCACGGCTACCCCTCAGCCGCCATCCCTATCCCTGGCCGCCGACACCGGCGTGCATCGTGCGTTCCCAGTGCCCCTCGGGCAGGCGCCAGTTCGGGCTGTGCCCGTTAGCCCGAGCGCCCACGCCCGATTAGCCCCATGGGCCAATCACAAGGGAGCTCCGCCCCAGAACGTATAAAAAAAGAATTAAAAAATAAAAATGTTAATTAATTAATTAACTAAATGAATTGTGTTTAATTAACCTAATTAACTACTGTTAATTAACAAGCTTAACAACCTAATTAATTAGATTAGTTAAAATCTGTTAAACCACCCACTATCAATGACAGGTGGGTCCCACTAGACCCACATGCCAGGTTTGACTCTGGTCAGGTGGGTTTGACCTGCTGATGTCATGGTGATGTCATGCTGACATCACCCTTCATTGTTCTGGATAATGTTCAATTAAATAATTAAATAAATTCTAAAAATAAATAAAACTTTAGAAAATCATATAAAATAATCAGTTACTCGGATGAAAATACTTTGTACATGAAAGTTGCTCAAAACGACGAGACGAATCCGAATGCGCAATCCGTTTGTTAGCCACACGTCCCTACCATAGCGAACATGGAACTTTCTCCCTTCGGTCTGTCGGTCCGAAAACGCGGAACACCGGGGATACTTTCCCGGATGTTTTCCCCCTTTGCCGGTATCACCTCCTACCGCGTTAGGGCACTCCTAGCACCGTTACTTGTTGTGTCATGCATCATTAAGAATTGGTTTGCATTGTATTCATTGTTTCTTCCCCCTCTTCTCTTTGGTAGACTACGAGACTGTGCTGGTGCCCAAACGAGTACGTTGTTGACGAACCCTACTTGCCAGAGCAAGCAGGCAAGCCCCCCATTGATCACCAGATATCGCTTATTCTTCTCTCTAATTCTTGCACTAGAGTACGATAGCATGTTACATCTTTTTGTTAATTCTATTCTGATGCATAGCCTATCCTTGCTACTACTGTTGTTACCTTTACCTGCAATCCTAAATGCTTAGTAAAGAATGCTAATATTCCATCAGTGGCCCTAAATTCTTGTCCGTCTGCCTTGCTATACTATCGGGCCGTGATCACTCGGGAGGTGATCACGGGTTTATTCTTATATACATTTTATATGATACTTGTGGTGACTAAAGTCGGGTCGGCTCATAGAGTACCCGCGAGTGATTCATGGATTGGGTCCGAAAGGACGTTTGTCCTGACGGCCCTCTGAGTGAACCTTTGTGGCGGAGTGACAGGGTAGGTTGCGACCACCTAGGAGAGAGGTGGGCCTGGCCCTAGTCGGCGTCCGTGGTTAATTCAATTAACACGCTTAACGAGATCTTCGTATTTGATCTGAGTCCGGCCATTAGCCTATACACACTAACCAACTACGCGGGAATAGTTATGGGCACTCGACATCGTGGTATCAGCCGAAGCCTTCGGGACGTCAGCGACTGGGCGGCATGCGCTGGATTGGACTAGAATGCCTGCTCTTGTATTAGGGAGGCTAGGTCTGCTTTCGGCCACCCGTGCAACGTGCAGGTGTGCAATGGGCGATGGGCCCAGACCCCTGCGTCATAGGATTTAGACCGGCGTGCTGACCTCTCTGTTGTGCCAAGGTGGGGCTGCGACGTGCTGATCTTTCGAGGCCGGGCATGACCCAGGAAAGTGTGTCCGGCCAAAGGGGATCGAGCGTGTTGGGAAATGTGGTGCACCCCTACAGGGAATTTTATCTATTCGAATAGCCGTGTCGCTCGGTAAAAGGACGGCCCGGAGTTGTACCTTGACCTTATGACAACTAGAACCAGATACTTAATAAAACACACCCTTCCAAGTGCTAGATACAACCAAGTGATCGCTCTCTAACAGGGCGATGAGGAGAGGATCACCGGGTAGGATTATGCTATGCGATGATACTTGGTGAACTTACCATCTACTCACTTCTACATGCTGCAAGATGGAGGTGGCCAGAAGGGTAGTCTTTGATAGGACTAGCTATCCCCCTCTTATTCCGGCATTCTACAGTTCAGTACACATATACTACCCCTTTCATTGATACCAATGCATATGTAGTGTAGCTCCTTGCTTGCGAGTACTTTGGATGAGTACTCACGGTTGCTTTGCTCCCTCTTTTCTTTCTATACCCGGTTGTTGCGACCAGATGTTGGAGTCCAGGATCCAGACACCACAGTTGACGACGACTCCTATTACTCTGGAGGTGCCTACTACTATGTGCAGGCCGCTGATGACGACCAGGAGTTGTTTAGGAGGATCCCAGGCTGGAGGCATGCGCCTCTTTTGATATGTATCCCAGTTCGTGCTAGCCATATTATGGCAACTTCTTGAACTTATGTCTGTACTCAGATATTGTTGCTTGCGCTGCCTCGTCTATGATCCAGCTCTTATATTCGAGCCCTCGAGGCCCCTGACTTGTAATATGATGCTTTTATGACTTATTTTATTTGTAGAGTTGTGTTGTGATATCTTCCCGTGAGTCCCTGATCTTGATCATACACGTTTGCATGTATGATTAGTGTACGATTGAATCAGGGGCGTCACAAGTTGGTATCAGAGCCGACTGCCTGTAGGAATCCCCCCTTCCACACTCCTTGGCCGAAGTTGAGTCTAGTCGATGAAAATTGTTTTACTAACTTGGTTGTGCAGCCCATGGGCCCATGACACCATTGGATGGTCTTAGGGTCTTTTATACCTCGACCTATACACCGGGACTCTGATCTCTCTTCTATTCGGGTTAGAATGAATTTACTAACTCTGACTCTAGGTTCTCGTAACTACTTCCTCCCGGAGAGCCCTTATCACAGATGATGGCCCGCTTCACCAGAAGATTCCGAAGATACTCTCCGTTATTCTCTCGAGACCTTATGCCCACCACTTTTGCTATTCCTGACCACCGATAAATCCTTATGTATAACTGCTTACACTTGTCGTTCTTACCTTTGTTCCCAGTTGCCCCTATTATTACTTGATACCCTGAAAATTTCTTCGATAATTCAAGAATCCTTTGCGCCCACCGCTTTGTAGCTCTTTGCCGCAGAAATACCCCTACGGATAATTCCTCACACTTATCAAGGATTCTTTCATCCCCAGTTCATTATGTGTTTCACAAAATTCTTTGAATGCTATTTGGTCTTTCGAAAATCCTCAGCAGACTATTGCTCTTGAAATTCTTGCCTGCTTGCATTATGGTTAATTCCATATGTCTAGTAGTCCTCGTTGACATCCCTTGTCCTTGCCATATTGAGCCTAATTAATTATTGTCTTTGAATGCATGCAATCATTAGTTGACCCTTATAAATTATCCTTCCTACTCAGACATCATTTTAAACATGAGCTGGATCTCGACCAATCAAATTGCCATTGATTGTACCCCCAAGGCTATTCTACTTATACTTCCCTAATCAGAGCTTTGCTTTTGAACCCTTTTCTTGGAATTCATAATTCCTTTGCATTTGAGCTTTGAGTTAGTCAGTTGTTTCTATAATCTGAGCTCCTCATATTCTTTCTTCCTCTGGTTGAGTACCGATGCTCACATCAGATCCCTTGTGGACCACCAGACCCTTTGTCGGAAATTTATCCGACAATGTCCTTCATATTCAATAAGCTTGTGAGCCTTTCCTCAGATACATAATGACTTTGGTAAATTGTATCCTTCGCTGTTGTCAACCATGCTCTACTATAGAGCTTGTGTTATTTACTATTGAAGCTTGTGGTATATGTTTCTGGGATAACCCGATGGGTTTAACCTATACCTTCCCTAAAATCGGGTGAACCTGAGAGTTTTCACGGGTCATATTCTCCTGGTGATTTACTAGATAAAATTTCAACACTACAACTCCATCGAAAATGAGAAGTGAATGATAGGTTATGCATTGGAGAAGTGGGAGTCGACCTTGAACCTTGTGTTCATGCCCATGGCCACGATGTAGATCTTGTTATGCCAGCTTCTCTTAAAAAAATTGTTGTCCCCTTGGTATAAGTTCATCTTATATCTGGGGTTTGGTCCTTTACAACCGTGGTTCCGACCAAGATTTTTCTCATTTGATTCTATTTCTCGGACAACTTAAAATACTTGCCTTTTGCAGATCAATACGCCTGCCCAACCTCTACTCTGCTCTACCTTCGAGTTTTACCTTCTGCTATCTCGAGAATATCATAGAACTACATAACTCCTTATAAGTTATTCATCTACAATTATTTCTCACCGATTCCAATTTTTCCTCGGGTTATGAGTTATTAGTCACTCAAGAACATGGATAACTGAATCGAGTCTGCACTATGATTCCACAACTCTTATTAACCATCATTGCTTACGGGTTTGAACTCGATCACATCATTCCTAGTCAGATTGGCTATATCATTATTGTGCTGATTCTAACTATGCTACCTGGTCCTTATTCTCGAAGCACCAATTTGCAATGATAGCTAAGCTTACGTCGATCTTCCTCGCCATACCCTTTCACCTTAGATAACAAGCTTGATTTCGATTTTGTGTCGTAGATGTGGTTCCAATAACCTCTTGCTTCATCATTCCTTTGACTTGATGTCATCACTGATCGATTACATCTTCATGAAATATCTCGACAAAATTTGTCATGATCATCATCAACATTTTGACTTCTTCCAGGATATCAATAGAATTCTTGATGAGAAATACTATCCTTGCCCCTTGATGATTTGTATTATCATCAACGACATCATTGCCTTCCCTCCGACACAAACTTGATCTTGTTATGGAGCTCCTTGCTATCCAGCTTATGTTATGTTCCACCTTGGATTATTATCATCTTTTATATCAAGGATGTTGTGAGAAATGCTCCACCTCTTAAGAATTCTTGTTATAGTATTACTTCTCGCCATCTCCGTTCATTTCTTGGTCACCATGTGGTTTGTAATCGGAATACCGGCTATCGAACTTTGAGGTGTGAATTCAAAACTTCCAGCAACTCTATTGCTTGGAAGTGAATGGTCAATAGTTTCATTCTACTTCTTTTGTTCATTAAGTCACCTTTCTAACATTGATCGTGCGACCCAACCCATATTTCAGGTGCACCTTTCAATCAATGTTCAATTGTGTATGCTTTCCTCAAGCACACCATTATATCATTTGATCTGACAAATGTTATCTCCTTGTTCACATGATTGTGGAAACCCATCTTTTTGGAAATCTGGAGGAATGGTCGCTGAGCCATCAGCCACCTCCTCACCCTGTCCTTGACTTAATGATGAACTCTTGTTTCGGAACTCGCTTCCATAGTTTGTTTCCCGAGAATCTTACAAAGTCATATCGTCAATTGGTGTTGCGCCTTTTCTTCTCAGGCATCCCGTGTCTAAGGTATCCTAACACTAATTAGATCTGAACCTCAATCAGATATGATGGTGGGAACATATTTCTAAGAGTAATAACAATTGTCTTTATATGACCCGGTAAGGTGATATCGTGCCTAGCACACCTGGCCGGAGGACCTATTGTTACCGTTTCCTTTTTGGCAAGGCTATCCTTTCTTCTATGAGGAAATTGTAAGACTTATTCTACAAGTCGTTCCTAATGGATCCTTTGTGTTTCTAAAGTCTGATCTTCACCCGATGACCATGTCAATGCTATATCGATGCATGTCTATGGTACTCCAATTTTCAACAAGAACATTTGAAGACCAATGCTAAATGTTTCCTGCTCAATTATCCAAACACAGTTGTATGGGTAATGTCCGGAAATTTCTCTCCCCGTACCTAAAGAGTTTTCTACATATATCATGTCATGGATATCATGCTCTACTTGTCCTTGGGATGGATATACCCTTGAAATATGTGTTTAAACACATTTTCCTTTCCATTGTTCTGTTTAATCTGATAATCATATTTTACTTTCCATTGTTTGGTTTAACCTTTCTTGTGATCTATATGAAGCAGTAATATTCTCCTGCTTATGTAAACACCTCGGTGTACAATTCAGTCAGCAAGACCCTGTTACTATTGTTGATGACATTCCGGTAACCACCGATGGACGAGAACCTTACCTATTGGTCTGCCTCGTTTCGATGAGCAGGAAAATGGTTCTCTTCGTCCCTCTCCATTGGTCCCGACGTTGTTGCCGACATATCTAACATGCTATCCTTTGACATGTCTTGCTTAAATGATCGTGCAAGACGTCACCACCCTTCCTACCTTTAACCCACATGGTGGGCCCATGACCCACAGTTCCACAGTATCAAAACCTGACTCTCCTGTACACGCCCCGTTTCCAAAGTTATTCCTCGCGCGTGGCCTCACATGTAATTCACGGGCCACCTTCCTAGTGATCTATTCTGGTAACAAACGCAATACTCAATCTCGTTGCTCTAGACCCCTTTCGCATGTTGCTTCAGACATCGAACGGTTGCCTATCTGTTTGGAACTTCTCATGGTACCTTCTAACTTTGCTCTCGATATCTTCTTAAGTTTCAATTCGAGAGATACTTATGCTCCTTCCCATGAGTTAACCATCCGATGCTAAATCTTGTTATGGCCCGTCCTTATAGAGTTTTCCCCCTCTTATCCTTTCGTAAGTTCGGTGAAGATCCTGAAGGCGGGACGACAATTTCATCATGATGCATTGATGCATAGGAATGAAGACATCAATGCTATGGATCGACCTCTTCGAGAAGAGCAACCTAGTCCGAGAAGACTCGTTAGAATTTCATAACCAAATATTTTCCCCATTAGTCCCCTCTTAAATCTCGGGACGAGATTTCTTGTAGTGGAGGAGAATTGTGACGCCCGGATAATTAAGCTGCAGTGATCCCCCGCTAATGATGCCACGTCACCTCAGTTACTGTGGATAAACTCGCATTAGTTTGAAACCCGGTTCAAACTTCAAATTTAAAACAAAAGCAAAAATAAAATTTTCAAATAATAAAACTAAAATGTTCGGAGTGAACCAAATATTGCATAGGTAAATTTGGTGGACAAAACACACTTTTATAAAAGTGTAAAATACTCTAGAATGTTTTAAACAGTAGCAAAAACAATTAGTTGAATGCCTTTTACACTAAATAAAATACTAAACTATTTTATTTAGTTGCCCAAACTTATGTGGCAGTAGCCTATTTATTAACACTAAAGTAGGGACTACTTTTATAGTTTATAAAAATAAAATAAAAGAGGAACTTAAATTTAAATGGAAAATAAAATAAAGAAACAGGAAAAGAACAAAAATAGAAAACAAAACTAACACAAAAAAGTGAAAAGGAAACCCCACCCCATTGGGCCAACCGACCCAACAGGCCGGCCCACCTGGCCCAACCGGCTTAGCCCCTCACTCCCTTATCCCCCTCGACCTGGAAACCCAAACCCCCACGCACCCACTCCCGCCCCCACGACCCCCTTCTCCTCCCCCATCGATCTGGATCGGGATCGATCCCCATCGCCCCTCGCCCGAGACGATCGCTCCCCGCACCCTCAACGTCGGTGCCCACCCCTGGTGCTGCCCCGCCCCATCACCGGACCTCCATTGCGCCCATCCTCTCCCTCGCGCGGCGCCTGCCGAAAGCCGCGGCCTCGCCCCCGTCGCGGTTCCTCATTGCCTGGAGCTCGACGCGCCTCCGCCACTCCATCGTTGTCGTCGTCCTCATCTTCCTCCTCGAACCCCTCGCTACCACGTACCCTACAGCTACCTCGTGAAGCCCCCTCCTTCTCCTCTACCTCGTTTCCGCCATACACCGGGCACGCCCACGGCCGCGCACCCATGCCGCATGCGCCCGCACCCGCGCATGCCGTCGCCCCGCAGCCAGCTTGCCGTTGCTCCCATGCACTGTCACGCGCATCGCCGAACCCGGCCGAGGCGGCTTTTGCCCTGCTCCACCCGGCCAGACTCGCTGTCGTGCCTCCTCCCACTGCTGGCGTCGGCGGCAGCCTCTGCCCGCGACCACACGCACCGCTCCGCCCCTGGCCTAGCCGCCGAGAGCCTCCCCCTGTCACCACCACCTCCAACAGCGTCCGCTCCATCCAGCCGGTCCGCGGCTACCCCTCCGCCGCCACCCCTGGCCCTGGCCGCTGGCGCCGGCGTGCACCGTGCGTGCCTAGCGCCCCTCGCGAGGCGCCAGTTCGGGCTGTGCCCGTAAGCCCACGTGCCCGTGCCCAATTGGCCCCATGAGCCAATGACAAGGGGGCCCCGCCCTAGAACATATAAAAAACAATTAAAAAATAAAAAAGTATGTTAATTAATTAATTAACTAAATTAATTAATTGTGTTTATTTAACCTAATTAACTCTTGTTAATTAACCTGCTTAACCACCTAATTAATTAGATTAGTTAAAATCTGTTAAACCACCCACTCTCAGTGATAGGTGGGTCCCACTGGACCCACATGCCAGGTTTGACTCTGGTCAGCTGGGTTTGACCTGCTGATGTCATGGTGATGTCATGCTGACATCACCTTTCACTATTCTGGATAATGTTCGATTAAATAATTAAATAAATTCTAAAAATAATTAAAACTTTAGAAAATCATATAAAATAATCCGTAACTCGGATGAAAATACTTTGTACATGAAAGTAGCTCAAAACGACGAGACGAATCCGAATACGTAGTCCGTTTATCAGCCACATGTCCCTAGCATAGCGAACATGGAACTTCCCCCTCCGGTCCGTCGGTCCAAAAATGCGGAACACCGGGGATACTTTCCCAGATGTTTTCCCACTTTGCCGGTATCACCTCCTACCGTGTTAGGGCACTCCTATCACCGTTACTTGTCATGTCATGCATCGTTATGCATCTGTTTGCATTGTATTCATTGTTTCTTCCCCCTCTTCTCTTCGGTAGACTACGAGACTGACGCCACTGCTAGTGCCTCGAACGACTACATTGTTGACAACCCCTACTTGCCATAGCAACCAGGCAAGCCCCCCCCCTTGATCACCAGATATCGCCTATTCTTCTCTCTACTGCTTGCATTAGAGTAGCGTAGCATGTTACTGCTTTCCGTTAATCCTATTCTGATGCATAGCCTGTACTTTCTACTACTGTTGTTACCTTTACGTGCAATCCTAAATGCTTATTATAGAATGCTAATATTCCATCAGTGGCCCTACATTCTTGTCCGTCTGCCATGCTATACTATCGGGCCCTGATCACTCGGGAGGTGATCACGGGTATATACTTATATACATTTCATATGATACTTGTGGTGACTAAAGTCGGGTCGGCTCGTAGAGTACCCGCGAGTGATTCACGGATTGGGTCCGAAAGGACGTTTGTCCAAACGGCCCTCTAAGTGAACCTTTGTGACGGAGCGACAGGGTAGGTTGAGACCAACTAGGAGAGAGGTGGGCCTAGCCCTGGTCGGCGTCCATGCTTAATTCAATTAAGCTGCTTAATGAGATCTTGGTATTTGATCTGGGTCTGCACATTGGCCTATATGCACTAACCAACTACGCAGGAACAGTTATGGGCACTCGACGTCGTGGTATTAGCCGAAGCCTTCATGACATCAGCGATTGAGCGGCGTGCGCCGGATTGGACTGGAATGCCTGCTCTTGTATTAGGGAGGCTACGTCTCCTTCCGGCCTCCCACGCAACGTGCAGGTGTGCAATGGGTGATGGGCCCAGACCCCTGCGCCATAGGATTTAGACCGGCGTGCTGACCTCTCTGGTGTGCCTAGGTGGGGCTGCGACGTGTTGATCTTTCGAGGCTAGGCATGACCCAGGAAAGTGTGTCCGGCCAAAGGAGATCGAGCGTGTTGGGAAATGTGGTGCACCCTTGCAGGGAAGTTTATCTATTCGAATAGCCGTGTCCCTCGGTAAAAGGATGACCCAGAGTTGTACTGATACGTCCCTTTTGCATCATCCTTTTATATCGATATTTATTGCATTATGGGTTGTTATTACACATTATGTCACAATACTTGTGCCTATTCTCTCTTATTTTACAAGGTTTACATAAAGAGGGAGAATGCCGGCAGCTGGGATTCTGGGCTGGAAAAGGAGCAAATATTAGAGACCTATTCTTCACAGCTCCAAAAGTCCTGAAACATCACGGAAGATGTTTTCAGAATATATAAAAAATACTGAGTGCAAGAAGTCCACCAAGGGGGCCACACCCTGCCCACGAGGGTGGGGGGCGCGCCCTACCCCCCTAGGCGCGCCCCCTACCTCGTCGGCCCCCTGGTGGCCCTCCGATGTCCATCTTCTTCTATATGAAGTCTTTCGATGAGAAAAAAAATCAGAAGCCATCTCCTCGGACGAAACTCCGCCGCCACGAGGCAGAACCTTGGCAGAACCAATCTAGGGCTCCGGTAGAGCTGTTCTGCCAGGGAAACTTCCCTCCGGAGGGGGAAATCATCAGCATCGTCATCACCAACGCTCCTCTCATCGGGAGAGGGCAATCTCCATCAACATGTTCATCAGCACCATCTCCTCTCAAAACCCTAGTTCATCTCTTGTATCCGATTCTTGTCTTCAAGTCGGGATTGGTGCTAGTAGGTTGCTAGTAGTGTTAATTACTGCTTGTAGTTGATGCTAGTTGGTTTATTTGGTGGAAGATCATATGTTCAGATCCTATATGCATATTAACACCCCTCTGAATATGAACATGATTATGCTTTGTGAGTAGTTACGTTTGTTCCTGAGGACATGGGAGAAGTCTTGCTATTAGTAGTCATGTGAATTTGGTATTCGTTCGATATTTTGATGAGATGTATGTTGTCTCTCCTCTAGTGGTGTTATGTGAACGTCGACTACATAACACTTCACCATTATTTGGGCCTAGAGGAAGGCATTGGGAAGTAACAAGTAGATGATGGGTTTCTAGAGTGACAGAAGCTTAAACCCTAGTTTATGCGTTGCTTCGTATGGGGTTAATTTGTATCCATATGTTTCATGCTATGGTTAGGTTTACCTTATTACTTTTGTTGTAGTTGCGGATGATTGCAATAGAGGTTAATCATAAGTGGGATGCTTGTCCAAGTAAGGACAGTACCCAAGCACCGGTCCATCCACATACCAAATTATCAAAGTACCGAACGCAAATCATATGAACGTGATGAAAACTAGCTTGACGATATTCCCATGTGTCCTCGGGAGCGCTTTTCTCTATATAAGAGTTTGTCCAGGCTTGTCCTTTGCTACAAAAGGGATTGGGCCACCTTGCTGTACTTTATTTAATTTTGTTGCTTGTTGTTCGTTACAAATTATCCTATCACAAAACTATCTGTTACCACTTATTTCAGTACTTGCAGAGAATACCTTGCTAGAAACCGCTTATTATTTCCTTCTACTCCTTGTTGGGTTCAACAGTCTTACTTATCGAAAGGACTACGATAGATCCCCTATACTTGTGGTTCATCAAGACTCTTTTCTGGCACCGTTGCCAGGGAGTGAAGCGCCTTTGGTTGGTGGAATTTGGTAAGTAAAAATTTATATAGTGTGCTGAAATTTACTGTCACTTGTTAGTATGGAAAGTAATCCTCTGAGGGGCTTGTTCGGGGTATCTTCACCCCGACCAGTAGAGCAAAGAGTTGCTCCTAAACCAACTGAACCTACTGAAAATGAAAGTGTCTGCTTCGAAATTCATTCGGGTATGATAGAAAAACTGCTATCTAATCCTTTTGTAGGAGATGGAACAAAGCATGTGGATGAAGTTTGTGGATTATTTAAGATTGCAGGTGTACCCGGAGATGTTGTTAAGAAGAAGGTCCTCCCTTTATCTTTGAAGGGAGATGCATCGACATGGTATAGGCTATGTGATGATACGGGGTCATGGGATTACAAACGATTGAAATTGGAATTTCATTAGAAGTTTTATCCTATGCATCTTGTTCATTGTGATCGCAATTATATATATAATTTTTGGCCTCGCGAAGGAGAAAGCATCGCTCAAGCTTGGGGGAGGCTAAAATCAATGTTATATTCATGCCCCAATCATGAGCTCTCAAGAGAAATGATTATTCAAAATTTTTATGCTCGGCTTTCTGATAGCAATCACACCATGCTTGATACTTCTTGTGCTGGCTCTTTTATGATGAAGACTATTGAATTTAAATGGGATTTATTGGAAAGAATTAAATGCAGATCTGAAGATTGGGACCTCGACAAAGGTAAGGAGTCAGGTATGACATTTAGGTTTGATTGTGTGAAATCTTTTATGGATACCAATGTTTTCCGTAAATTTAGTACTAAATATGGACTTGACTCTGAGATAGTAGCTTCTTTCTGTGAATCTTTTGCTACTTATGTTGATCTCCCCAAGGAGAAGTGGTTTAAATATCATCCTCCCATAGAAGTAAAAGTAGCTGCACCTATTAAAGTTGAAGAAAAGACTATCACTTATAATGATCCTATTGTTCCTACTTCTTATGTTGAGAAACCACCTTTCCCTGTCAGGATAAAGGATCATGCTAAAGCTTCAACTATGGTTCATAAAAGCAATATTAAAACTTATACACCTTTTGAGCAAATTAAAGTTGAACCTGATATTGCTATTGTTAAAGATCTCTTGTCGGATAATATTGATGGGCATGTTATTCATTTCCTTGATGAGACCGCTAGAATTGCTAAACCTTGTGCTAAAGATAAAAATAGATCTGTGGTAGGCATGCCTATTATTTCTGTGAAAATAGGAGATCATTGTTATCATGGCTTATGTGATATGGGTGCTAGTGCTAGTGCAATACCTTATGCCTTATACAAAGAAATTATGCATGATATTGCACCTGTTGAGATAGAAGATATTGATGTCACAATTAAGCTTGCCAATAGAGATACTATTTCACCAATGGGAATTGTTATAGATGTTGAAGTCTTGTGTGGGAAAACTAAATATCCTGCTGATTTTCTTGTTCTTGGTTCCCCACAAGATAGCTTTTGTCCCATTATATTTGGTAGACCCTTCTTAAACACTGTTAATGCTAAGATATATTGCAAAAAGGATGTTGTTACCATCGGTTTAGATAATATGTCTCATGAATTTAATTTCTCTAAATTTAGTAGACAACACCGTGAAGAAGAATTACCTAGTAAGGATGAAATTATTGGTCTTGCTTCTATTGCCGTACCTCCTAGTGATCCTTTAGAACAATATTTGCTAGGCCATGAAAATGATATGTTTATGAATGAAAGAAGGGAAATAGATGAAGTATTCTTTAAACAGGAACCTATTCTGAAACACAATTTGCCTATTGAAATCCTAGGGGATCCTCCTCCACCCAAGGGTGATCCCGTGTTTGAGCTTAAATCGTTGCCTGATACTCGTAAATATGCTTATCTTGGTGAGAAAAAGATATATCCTGTTATTATTAGTGCTAACCTTTCAGAGCATGAGGAAGAGAGATTGTTGAAAACTCTGAAGAAGCATCGTGCTGCTATTGGGTATACTCTTGATGATCTTAAGGGCATTAGTCCCACTCTATGTCAACATAAAATAAATTTGGAAGAAGATGCTAAACCAGTTCATGATCATCAACGATGGCTGAATCCTAAAAGGAAGGAAGTGGTAATAAAGGAAATACTAAAGCTCCTTGAGGCAGGTATAATTTATCCCGTTGCTGATAGTCAGTGGGTAAGTTCTATCCATTGTGTCCCTAAGAAGGGAGGTATTACTGTCGTTCCTAATGATAAAGATGAACTGATTCCTCAAAGAATTATTATACGCTATAGGATGGTAATTGATTTCCGCAAATTAAATAAGGCCACTAAAAAGGATCATTACCCCTTACCTTTTATCGATCAAATGCTAGAAAGATTATCCAAACATACACATTTTTTTCTTTCTAGATGGTTAATCTGGTTTCTCTCAAATACCTGTGTCAGCCAAAGATCAATCAAAGACTACTTTTACTTGTCCTTTTGGTACTTTTGCTTATAGACGTATGCCTTTTGTTTTATGTAATGAACCTGCTACCTTTCAAATATGCATGACGGCTATATTCTCTGACTTTTGTGAAAAGATTTCTGAGGTTTTCATGGACGATTTCTTCGTCTATGGATCTTCTTTTGATGATTGCTTGAGCAACCTTGATCGAGTTTTGCTGAGATGTGAAGAAACTAATCTTGTCTTGAATTGGGAAAAGTGTCACTTTATGGTTAATGAAGGTATTGTCTTGGGGCATAAAGTTTCTAAAAGAGGTATTGAAGTTGATAAAGCCAAGGTTGATGCTATTGAAAAGATGCCATTCCCCAAGGAAATCAAAGGTATAAGAAGTTTCCTTGGTCACGCCGGATTTTATAGGAGGTTCATTAAGGACTTCTCAAAAATTTCTCGGCCTCTGACTAATTTATTACAAAAAGATATACCATTTGTCTTTGATGATGATTGTGTAGAGCATTTGAAATACTTAAGAAAGCATTGATCTTTGCACCTATTGTTCAGCCACCTGATTGGAATTTACCCTTTGAAATTATGTGTGATGCTACTGATTATGCTGTAGGTGCTGTTCTAGGGCAAAGAGTTGATAAGAAATTAAACGTTATTCAATATTCTAGTAAAACCCTAGACAATGCTCAAAGAAATTATGCTACTACCGAAAAAGAATTCTTAGCAGTTGTATTTGCTTGTGATAAGTTCAGACCTTATATTGTTGATTCTAGAGTAACTATTCACACTGATCATGCTGCTATTAAATATCTTATGGAAAAGAAAGATGCTAAACCTGGACTTATTAGATGGGTTCTCTTGCTACAAGAATTTGACTTACATATTGTCGATAGAAAGGGAGCTGAGAACCCCATTGCAGACAACTTGTCTAGGTTAGAAAATGTGCTTGATGACCCACTTCCTATTGATGATAGCTTTCTTGATGAGCAATTAAATGTCATAAATGCTTCTCATACTACTCCATGGTATGCCGATTATGCTAATTACATTGTTGCTAAGTTCATACCACCTAGTTTCACATACCAGCAAAAGAAAAAGTTCTTCTATGATTTGAGGCATTACTTTTGGGATGACCCACATCTTTATAAAGAAGGAGTAGATGGTGTTATTAGACATTGTGTACCTCAGCATGAACAGGAATAGATCCTATGCAAGTGTCACTCCGAAGCTTATGGAGGACACCGTGCTGGAGATAGAACTGCACATAAGGTATTGCAATCTGGTTTTTATTGGCCTACTCTCTTCAAGGATGCCTGTAAGTTTGTCTTATCTTGTGATGAATGTCAAAGAATTGGTAATATTAGTAGACGTCAAGAAATTCCTATGAACTATTCACTCGTTATTGAACCATTTGATGTTTGGGGCTTTGACTATATGGGACCTTTTGCTTCCTCTAATGGATATACACATATTTTAGTTGTTGTTGATTACGTTACTAAGTGGGTAGAAGCTATTCCAACTAGTAGTGTTGATCATAACACTTCTATTAAAATGCTTAAAGAAGTTATTTTTCCAAGATTTGGAGTCCCTAGATATTTAATGACTGACGGTGGTTCACATTTTATTCATGGTGCTTTTCGTAAAATGCTTGCTAAGTATGATGTTAATCATATAATTGCATCCCCTTATCACCCTCAGTCTAGTGGTCAAGTAGAATTGAGTAATAGAGAGCTCAAATTAATTTTGCAAAAGACTGTTAATAGATCTAGAAAGAATTGGTCCAAGAAACTTGATGATGCATTATGGGCCTATAGAACTGCATATAAAAATCCTATGGGTATGTCTCCGTATAAAATGGTTTATGGAAAAGCATGTCACTTACCTCTCGAACTAGAACACAAGGCATATTGGGCTATTAAAGAGCTCAATTATGATTTGAACCTTGCCGGTGAGAAGAGGTTATTTGATATTAGCTCACTCGATGAATGGAGAACCCAAGCCTACGAAAATGCCAAGTTGTTTAAAGAAAAAGTTAAAAGATGGCATGATAAAAGGATACAAAAGCGTGAGTTTAATGTAGGTGATTATGTATTGCTATACAACTCTCGTATAAGATTTTTTGCAGGAAAACTTCTCTCTAAATGGGAAGGTCCTTACGTTATCGAGGAGGTCTATCGTTCTGGTGCCATAAAAATCAACAACTTCGAGGGCACAAATCCGAAGGTGGTGAACGGTCAAAGAATCAAACATTATATCTCTGGTAATCCTATAAATGTTGAAACCAATGTTATTGAAACCGTAACCCCGAAGGAATACATAAGGGACACTTTCTGGAACGTTTCAGACTCCGAAAAGGAATAGGTATGTGGTACGATAAGTAAACCGACTCCAAAACAGTTTTTAAGGCAATATTTCTCCGTTTTGGAATATCTAGAAAAATAGAAAAATAAGAAGCAGTCCGGGAAGGACATGAGGGCTCCATGAGGGTGGAGGGAGCGCCCTACCCCCTGGGCGTGCCCCCTACCTCGTGGGCACCTCGTGCGCTCTTCGGACCCCATTTTCGTACACGACACGTATTTTGGTCGGCAAAAAATCATTATATAACCTCCCGAAGGTTTTGACCACCGTATCACGCAAAAATCTCCTGTCTTTGTTTCGAGCTGTTTTTCTGACAGATCCAGGTCTTCATGTCATCTTCAAGCGCCCCCAAGGACCATTTCTTCGAGAAGGTCATCAACCCCTACCTCGCAGAAGTGCTGCAACACCCTCAAACCATTGAGATGCGTGAGGGGTTGTTGCACATCCGCGATGCTGAGGGGCCAAGGAAGACCGGAAGCACGGAGGCAAGGCTCGAGGCATTGGAGCAAGAAGTTTTCAAGTGTCAGGACATGGTGGAGCGTGGACTCGATTCCAATCACATAATGATCACGGAGTTCACCAACAACCACAAGCTGGACGTCAAGGACATTGGGGAGGCCATCTTCAAGATTCATGAGAAAAACAAGCACCTCCAAGCCCAGATCTATGACCCGCAAAATCAAAAGTGTGAGTATGAATATAGATTCAAGAGGATGAGTTTGGCTGCAGATTTGAGGTTTCAGGAGACTCGATCATCATTCTATGATGGTGAGCCTATGCCTTAGAAGAAGGACGACAAGCCTACGCCATCAACAAAACCATCACCTTCTCCACCAACAAAGAAGAATTGAGTATCTAGTATGGGCACTCCCCTTGGCAACCGCCAAGCTTGGGGGAGTGCCCCGGTATCTTATCACCATCACTATTATCTTTACCGTTTTTCTTAGCTCGATCCTTTTGGTAATATCTTGATCTAGTAGAATAAAGTTTATGGCATGATCTAGTTTTGAGTTTTGCTTTATGATCCTTCTATGTAATCGAGTCCGTGAGCTATATAATAAAGATTAGTGTTGAGTCAATGGCTTGATTATTTTGTCATGATCCTAAGGGAATAAAAGAAAAGAGAAAGAAATAAAAAGAAACAAAGAGATCATGTGAATCTTATGGAGAGTAATGAGTTCACATAGAAAAAGTATGATTAATAAAAGTTGTTGAGAGTTGACAAACATAGTTTTGGTCATCATTGCAATTAATAGGAAGTAATAAAGAAAGAGAGGTCTTCACATATAAATATACTATCTTGGACATCTTTTATGATTGTGAGCACTCATTAAAATATGACATGCTAAAGAGTTGACGTTGGACAAGGAAGACAACGTAATGGGTTATGTTTTCTTACATATGAGATAAATTATATTGTCATGGATCATCCAACATGATTGAGCTTGCCTTTCCCCCTCATGCTATCCAAATTCATCGCACCAAGTTTAGATACTACTTGTGCTTCTAAATACCCTTAAACCAGTTTTGCCGTGAGAGTCCACCATACGTACCTATGGATTGAGTAAAATTCTCCAAGTAAGTTGTCATCGGTGCAAGCAATAAAAATTGCTCTCTAAATATGCATGACTTATTAGTGTGGGAGAAAATAAGCTTTATACGATCGTGTGATATGGAAGAAATAAAAGCGACAGACTGCATAATAAAGGTCCATATCACAAGTGGCAATATAAAGTGACGTTCTTTCGCATTAAGATTTTGTGCATCCAACCATAAAAGCGCATGAAAAACTCTGCTTCCCTCTGCGAAGGGCCTATCTTTTACTTTTATCTCCTACCTTGCATAAGAGTCATGGTGATCTTCACCCTTCCTTTTTTACATTTTATCCTTTGGCAAGCACAGTATGTTGGAAAGATCCTGGTATATATGGCTAATTGGATGTGAGTTTTCATGAACTATTATTGTTGACATTACCCTTGAGGTAAAACATTGGGAGGCAAAACTATAAGCCCCTATCTTTCTCTGTGTCCGATTAAAACTCCATACCCACAAGTATTGTGTGAGTGTCAGCAATTGTGAAAGACTATATGATAGTTGAGTATGTGGACTTGCTGAAAAGCTCTTATACATTGACTCTTTCCTATGTTATGATAAATTGCAATTGCTACAATGACTAAGATTATAGTTTGTTAGTTTTCAATGAAGTTTATGATTCATACTTGAAATTGTGATTGAATTATTACGCTAGCATAAGAAATCATATGACAAGAATTATATAAGTTGTTGTTCTAAGAATGATCATCATGCCCTCATGTCCGTATTTTATTTTTATTGACACCTCTATCTCCAAACATGTGGACATATTTTTCTATTTTGGCTTTCGCTTGAGGACAAGCGAGGTCTAAGCTTGGGGGAGTTGATACATCCATTTTGCATCATGCTTTTATATCGATATTTATTGCATTATGGGTTGTTATTACACGTTATGTCACAATACTTATGCCTATTCTCTATTATTTTACAAGGTTTACATATAGAGGGAGAATGCCGGCAGCTGGGATTCTGGGCTGGAAAAGGAGAAAATATTACAGACCTATTTTGCACAGCTCCAAAAGTCCTGAAACTTCACGGAAGACGTTTTCGGAATATATAAAAAATACTGAGTGCAAGAAGTTCACCAGGGGGGCCACACCCTGCCCACGAGGGTGGGGGGTGCGCCCTACCCCCTGGGCACGCCCCCTACCTCGTGGGCCTCCTGGTGGCCCTCCGATGTCCATCTTCTGCCATATGAAGTCTTTCGATGTTAAAAAAATCAGAAGCCATCTCCTCGGACGAAACTCCGCCGCCGCGAGGCGGAACCAATCTAGGGCTCCGGCAGAGCTGTTCTGCCGGGGAAACTTCCCTCCGGGAGGGGGACATCATGGCCATCGTCATCATCAACGCTCCTCTCATCGGGAAAGGGCAATCTCCATCAACATCTTCATCAGCACCATCTCCTCTCAAAACCTATTTCATCTCTTGTATCCAATTCTTGTCTTCAAGTCCGGGGTTGGTTCTAGTAGGTTGCTAGTAGTGTTAATTAATCCTTGTAGTTGATGCTAGTTGGTTTATTTGGTGGAAGATCATATGTTCAGGTCCTATATGCATATTAATACCCCTCTGATTATGAACTTGATTAGGCTTTGTGAGTAGTTACGTTTGTTCCTGAGGACATGGGATAAGTCTTGCTATTAGTAGTCATGTGAATTTCGTATTCGTTCAGGATTTTGATGAGATGTATGTTGTCTGTCCTCTAGTGGTGTTATGTGAACGTCGACTACATAACACTTCACCATTATTTGGGCCTAGAGGAAGGCTTTGGGAAGTAATAAGTAGATGATGGGTTGCTAGAGTGACAGAAGCTTAAACCCTAGTTTATGCGTTGCTTCGTAAGGGGCTGATTTGGATCCATATGTTTCCTGCTATGGTTAGGTTTACCTTAATACTTTTGTTTTAGTTGCGGATGCTTGCAATATAGGTTAATCATAAGTGGGATGCTTGTCCAAGTAAGGACAGTAGCCAAGCATCGGTCCACCCACATACCAAATTATTAAAGTACCGAACGCGAATCATATGAACGTGATGAAAACTAGCTTGACGATATTCCCATATGTCCTCAGGAGCGCTTTTCTCTATATAAGAGTTTGTCCAGGCTTGTCCTTTGCTACAAAAGGGATTGGGCCACCTTGCTGCACTTTATTTACTTTTGTTGCTTGTTGCTTGTTACAAATTATCATATCACAAAACTATCTGTTACCACTTATTTCAGTACTTGCATAGAATACCTTGCTGGAAACCGCTTATTATTTCCTTCTGCTCCTCGTTGCATTCGACACTCTTACTTATCGAAAGGACTACGATAGATCCCCTATACTTGTGGGTCATCATGTACCTTGACCTTATGACAACTACAACTGGATAATTAATAAAACACACCCTTCCAAATGCCAGATACAACCCGGTGATCGCTCTCTAACAGGGCAACGGAGAGAGGATCACCGGGTTGGATTCTGCTATGCGATGATACTTGCTGAACTTACCATCTACTCACTTCTACATGCTGCAAGATGGAGGCGGCCAGAAGCATAGTCTTCGATAGGACTAGCTATCCCCCTCTTATTCTGGCATTCTGCAGTTTAGTGCACATATACTACCCCTTTCATTGATACCAATGCATATGTAGTGTAGCTCCTTTCTTGCGAGTACTTTGGATGAGTACTCATGGTTGCTTTGCTCCCTCTTTTTCCCCTTTCTATACCCGGTTGTTGTGACCAGACATTAGAGTCCAGGAGCCAGACGCCACCGTCGACGACGACTCCTACTACCCTGGAGGTGTCTACTACTACGTGTAGGCCGCTGAGGACGACCAGGAGTAGTTTAGGAGGATCCCAGGCAGGAGGACTGCGCCTCTTTCGATATGGATCCCAGTTTGTGCTAGCCATCTTATGGCAACTTGTTTAACTTATGTCTGTACTCAGATATTGTTGCTTCCGCTGACCCGTCTATGATCGAGCTCTTGTATTCAAGCCCTCAAGGCCACTGGCTTGTAATATGATGCTTGTATGACTTATTTTATTTGTAGAGTTGTGTTGTGATATCTTACCGCGAGTCCCTTATCTTGATCGTACACGTTTGCGAGTATGATTAGTGTACGATTGAATTGGGGGCGTCGCAGAGCCTCAGGAGAGCGGTGTCTCCAGCGACACCGCCCCAGGATCAGCGCCCACGGATGGGGCACCTCCCTCTCGTTCATAGGTAGGCGTGCCCGGCGTCCTCCTCAGGCTGGGCTCAGGAGCTCTCTTTTGGAGGGTCTATGACTTAGCCAATGTCACGAGGGAGGCGCTCGTGCACCATGTGAAGGCATGCTTCACCGCACGCTTCCCTCACGAGGGTACTAGGAACAAGGTGCCAGGTTCTCAGGAGTTCATCATCAAGACGATCGAGGAGCTTCAAGAGGCGAGAGCCATGCGTGGCGGCCATCGCGTACCACCTGGTGCAGCTCCTTGTCCTGGCGGGACAACGAGCTGCGCGTCTGCGTCAACATCCCCGGGCTCAACAGAGCCACAGCTCAGGAGCACTTCTAGCCTTCGCGCGCTGGTCGGTGTGAGGGCCCTCCTCACAGCTACGTTTGCATGCCTTTTGGCCTGCCAAACACGGTTGCTGCCTTCCAGCGTCACCTATGAAGCATTGTGGCCGCTCAAGAGGCCAGGTACCACGCGGTCTCGGCGGAGGTAGCGACGGTTCTTCGCGAACCTCCCGAGCCTCCAGAGGCTCCCGAGGTTCAAGACCAAGGCGGCTTGTGAGGGGCAACCTCTTCAGGGCGCATCTTCTGCGACTTCAACATCTCTCCATCAACGACACTAGGTGACATTTTCCAGTTTATTCAGTTGGGGGCGCCCCTCGGGCTGCATCATCCCCAAGTTGCATGTCCTGTCCCTGCGGCACGTATCCTTTTGCCTTTTTAGTTTATCTTGTTGAGGGTGCCGCTCGGGCTGCATCATCCCCAGGCCGCGTAGGGTCCGTCCCTGCGGCGTGTATTGTTCTTGCATCTGTCTGGACTTGCTTTATATTCTCCCATAAGATGATTTATGTTATCACCTACCTGCCCGACGCTCTTTGCGGCTTCCCGCGTTGCTGACCGGCCTCTCGCTCATCCCGCAACGGGGGTTTCACATGCTGGCACCGCGCTTGTTCTCGGGTCCGTCCCTGCAACGCTGATAAACCTGTGCGATCGAGCTCTAGCTCGTGGCCTGCTCCGCGCACATCACCTCACCAGATCCTTAGTGCCTTCATCTTCTTGCGGAAAGAACAGTGGCAGGACAGCGAACGCGATTATGACTTATGCTCATTTCCTGAGCTATCCTGCAGGTATCTCTGGAGCTCAACTACAGGCGGCCTCGCCGCCCGCCCCTCTTTTATACGAGATTCACTTGCACGTTAAAGGGGGGGACTCTTGAGCATCGCGTCTCAGGAGCTCTTACTGACTCTCCAGCCCTCACCCCTGGCCTTGACCACGGCATCGCGACCTGGCATACCAGCAGCAGCTGAGCCTCGCTCGAGGGCCAGGACCCGAGGACGCAGAGCACTCAGATGAGCAGGGAAAGGGGAGACCGGCGCAGCAGTACCTAGTAGCATCACTGCTGAAGCACAAGTCGGGCATTGTGCAAGGAATCACAACAGGGTTGCCAAAAGATAAGTCACCCATGCATAATAAAGCGAGTCTCTCTGTCAGAAGCCTCCGCTCTCATAAAATCGCTAAAGCAGTGCTGCTTTCCTTTGCGGCCTCCAGGGAGCTGCTTGCACGCTAAGGGGGACCTCCCGAGCATCGTGCCTCAGGAGCTCATACAGAACCTCGGGCTGCTCACCTCCTGGCCTTGACCATGGTATCGCGACCTGGCATACCAGCGACGGCTGGAGCCCGCCTGGGGACTGGGACCTGACGGCGTAGAGCGGTAAAGCAACCGCAAGAACGAAAAGGGGGAGTAATGCCCGAGCGACACACGCAGCCACAATCTCATGTTAAGAGTAATGAGCCATGGAACAAAAGCATTACATGTTCTTTACATACCCCCGCGGGGTTCATTTTGATTCCTCGCGGGGAACAAAATAAGAACGGCCTCAAGAGGCCCCGACAACGGGCACTGCCGCCGACGCCATCATCAAAAGTGGGCCACATGAGGCTGACGCCAGCCCCATCCAGATCACCATAGGCGCCGGGTGGAGGTCGTCGTGGTGCTCCGGGAACGGCGGGAGCTCGGGGGCACTTAGCTGTCATTGCTCAACTGCGAAGACTCGCTAAGCTCAGGAGAGTTGCTGGACTCTTAGGAGTCATCGCTGCTGCTAGAGGAGCCATCGACAGGACCCACGGCTGGCACTGCGCTCGTCGCCTTGCCCTACTGATGGTCTCCTCCGGGGCAGCACTCTAGGCGGCGGCCTCCCTCGTCGAAGACCTTGAAGAACAATTTGGAGGCGCCGTCATACTCAAAGTGGATGGCGAGTGCCCCCTCCGTGCGGCAGGCACGAGTGACCTTGCCCCATCCCGAGTCATGAAGATCTTGCCAGGGTAGATGACCCCAATCTATGCTCATGTGGCTAGACTGCAGCACCAAGCATGCTGCAGCCACAGCTCGAGCGGCCCCCTCGGCGGCATCTCTTTGGCAAAGAACTATGGGAACCGGATCCACGAGTGCAGAGGCATCGCCGCCCACAGCACGAACACACGCGAGGAGGCGTCGGCGTGGGTTCACAGGACAGACGGCCGCGCGGCCCCAGCCAGGTCCCCGCGCCCGCGGCTCGTACAACGTGGGATGCTACCACCTTCTCTCAAGCCTGGTGCTCGAGCGTACAGAGGAAGTGGGAAGCCAGGTGACGGCCGCTCGTACCAAGGCCGCGTCACCTCCTGCCTCTCCCCGGCGTCATGAGGGCACCAGGACCTCTTCTTTGGTGGAAGCCGCTCGGGCTCCACAAGGGGGGTCTTTCCCTTTTCCTCCGCAGAAAACCTCCTGATCGGCGCCATGGATGTCTCGGCAAGTTAGCAAGATGGAGGGACCAAGAGGAGGAAGAAGGGCGAACTGCAAGAAGGTAGGGATGAGTAAGGGGGGCTCCGCCCCTTCCCTCATTTATAGCCAGGAGGAGGCCAACCGCCGGTCACCACGATCACACGTAATGATGATTTTGCTCTGCATGCAGCAGAGTCTTGTCAAGTCGAAAAGTTACCAAGGCAGCATGGGGAAGCGCAGGCGCCCACGTCCCATCAATCGCCACGTGTTGACCAAGGCCACAGGCGGTTGGGGCCTGCGGCTCTCCGCACTTGCCTTTTGGCTTCGCCTCGAAGCCTACCTCGAGCGCGCCTTGGGCCCGGGGGCTACTGTTGGCGTCCTGGGAACGGGGATACCCAGACTTGTCTGCCTGCGGCCCACAGTGTGGCTCCATCAGCGGCCTGGTACGACCCATTTTCAGTAGCACGACTCAAGACCGTCGCGAGGGGCCAAGCCTCGCGAGGTGGACGACACCAAGGCCTCCCCAGGGGGCGGCCTCACCAGGCTGGCTCCCGAGGAGCAGATATATCAAGGTAAGGTGCACCTCGCAAGGTTCACATGACATGAGCCATGACGACCAAGGCTAGGCAGGCGCAGTATACCAGTTTCCCCTTTGGTGCCAAGGGGGCAAGCGCAGGTGCGGAGTCCCGAGGAATAAAGGAAACGTTTCCATATTGGTGCAACAAGACCAAGACCGCTAAGACGACAGGACGAAGGTCATCGTGGAGCCCACTATAGCGTCACCACCAGAGTCTTTGTAGGCAAAGACTACTTTTGTCAAGATAACTTGTACTAGTTGCCCCCCTTCGAATTTGGCCGTTGTGGGATCCCTTCCCGCCTACATTTGGCAAGAGGACCAAGGCCACTATAAATAGGACTTAGCCACCATAGTAGAACGGGTGGATCAGTGAGACCATCCTCTCACCCACCAGCTCATCGAGCTCAAGAACATCTCACGTCCTAAGGTTGTTTTATCAGTGTACTAGTTCATCCTCAGCTCCTCGAGGCAATCCACCACAAAGCTGGAGTAGGGTATTACATCGCAAGGTGGCCCGAACCAGGTTAAACTGTTGTGTCTCTTGTCCCTTGGGTTCATCGAGTTAAGCTGTGGAATCGTTGGGCCGACAGTTCGGGGAGTAGGAGTTCTGCATACGCACCCCAGTGTTCGAACTTCTCAAGGGTTTGCGGAGCCCTGAATCTGACAGTGCCCACAATGATATTCATTCCGCACTGTGATTTTTATATTTTTATACTATATATAAAGTTAGTCATAGTAAAGAGAAATGATGAGCATCTTTCTCTCTATCGCATACTCCCCCTCTACGCCCCTTTCACGTATGCACACAAACTATCTCCATGTCCTCTAAAAGTATGCCCCCAACACATTCACGCATGTTTCATCTTTCTCTTGTGATATATACGGTGACGATCATTGTATTTGAAGAGAAAGCACGATATGTACATTAGACTTCAGAATCCACTTATTACGGTCACGATTTACGTTTTGTGGTTATTATACAGTCACGGGCTTACCGTGCAGCTCTATATTTTCTCAATACACGACTAGTTGACCGGTTAAACGCTCCACGTGGCACCTCTAGTGTTGCATCACATTGTCTCACTACCATTGGGCCCACCTGTCGGCGTGTATAAGAATGAAAACAAATGATAAAGAAATATTGGACGGTGGTTCGAAGTCATGACCGCGGGCACAGCGGACAAGGTGGCCTTGTATTGGTGTGCTGAGCCATCTGTTTTAACACACATGAGCCGATGTGGTGATTATACATGCACGCACGCATCCACATGAATTGCATGCATGCAACACTCACATGAACACACGTAGCCATGCACGCACGCAACACTCACACGTACACACACAGCCACGCACACACGAAACACTCACACGCATACACGTACTCATGCATGCACACACCACATGACCAACACACACTCTCACACTCAAGTGCTCAACCTGCACGTGCATGCGCACACATCAGGCCCTGACAAATACATACACAACCAGGTGGTTCCCGCGCTCGGGTTGGAGTCTTGTCATGCCTGTGTAAATTTGTGTTTATCTGAACTTTTTCCTATGCAAACTAACAGGTGGGACCCACAAGGAATGTGATCAATTTAACTAGTCAACATAGTGCCACGCAGACTATTTGGCCGGTCAACAGAGTGCAATCTGACGCTGAATGGTGAGCAGGTGACCGTATAATCACCGAAAAACGTATATAGTGACCGTAATGAGTTTATTCTGGTGTCCGGTGACCGTATTACACTTTTCGCTTGAAATACACTGACCTCCCGTGTATTTATCTCTTATCTTGCTCTCTGTGTGGAGCTGAGTAGGCCAACGTGCCAGTTCCTAAATTGGCGCATACCACCCCATTATTGATGTACTGGTTTCGTAAGAGCGAACAAGCATTCGCGTCTACTGTACAAACTGTAGATATGAGTTACAAATGCTATGAAGACGAATACAAATATTTGAATCCACTTCATGCCCAATTTATGTAGGCCCTCCAAAAGTAAATATCTACACGTTCTCACATGTTACATCTACTAACTATGCAATACATCACTACTACTACACTCTAACACAATAAATCATATGTGTTTTTAGTTTTACAAGATCTCATATTGTTACTTAATTATTCAGTCTGCATGTATTAAAATTCCCTTTGAAATATATGGCTAGTATCATCTACCGCACGGGAAAAATCTCGCCTGTGCATGTTTAATCGGGTTTGTATTGATGGATCATGTGAAACAGCAAAACTATAGTAGTACTACAGTACAAGTAACAGTTCACTGGACCGCCGTGTCGTGTACTCCTCTGTCATAGGAGTGAAGCGCTCACTTTCATAAATGTTCTGGTCCCTTTCGCCAACATGTGAGACATCAAGCAACCGGCTCCATGTGCCATACCGAAATAATAGTGCAGAGCAGCAGGGGTGAAGCACCCTAGTCATGGTGCTGGCATAGTAATGAGCAATGAGGGATCAAATTACAAAGCTGTTGGGAAACGTAGCATGCAATTTCAAATAAATTCCTACGCTCACGCAAGATATATGTAAGATATGCATAGCAACGAGAGGGGGAGAGTGTGTCTATGTACCCTCGTAGACCGAAAGCGGAAGCGTTTGACGACGCGGTTGATGTAGTCGAACTTCTTCTTGTTCCGACTGATCAAGCACCGAACATACGGCTCCTCTGAGTTTTGCACATGTTCAGCTCAATGACATCCCTCGAACTCTTGATCCAACAGAGTGTCGAAGAAGTAGATAGGTTCCATCAGCACAATGGCGTGGTGATGGTGATGGTGAAGTGATCCATGCAGGGCTCCGCCTAAGCAACGCGAGAATATGACCAAGGGTGTAATATGTGGAGGGGGGCATCGCACATGGCTAACAGATGTTGTTGTGTGTTGTAGGCGCCTCCCTCCCCTCATATATATATAGGTGGGAGGAGAGGGAGCAACTAAGGGGGGCGCCCCAAGTAGGCCGAATCCTACTTGGGGTTTCTCCCCAATTCGCCCCCTTCCTTATTAACTGGAGGGGAAAGGAAAGAGAGGGGAGGGAAGGAAAGGGGAGGATGAATCCTCCCCTTTCCTTCTCCCTTCCTCTCTTTCCTTCTCCTCCTACTTTGGCCTATATGGGGGTGCCAGAGGCCGTCAAGCCCCACGGTCTGAAGCGCATCCGCAAAGAAGCGCGGGAGCGGGAGCCAAGTGCCCGCGGGCCTCTCCGACCACACGACAAACTCCGGGAACGCGTCCACCGACTTGAAGCTCGGCCGGGGAGGTCGGGTAACCATGGCCTGCCTTCCCTCATCGCAGGAGCTGCCTCGGCCATGGCGCCTCCCGTCGCAAGAAGAAGCGTTGCTGCGGCCGCAGGAGGTAGCGCCCGCTCTCGGAAGAGTGTGCCTGTGCCCCTGAGGGACCACCGCCGGGGTCGCGGCATACTTTCGGGGGCGTCCAGGGCCCCTCTCGGGCGGTGGCGAACCAGACCCCTCTTTGGGGGCCTTCCCCTTCTCAGCGGTGGAGAACTTCCTCCTTGGCGCCATGAGGACTTTGTCAAGACGGCAAGACAGAGAAGAGGAAGGAGCGGGCAGCGAGAAGACAGAGATTAGTGAGGGGGGCTCTGCCCCTCCTCTCATTTATAGTCGGAGGGAGGCCAACCACTGGCCTCCATGATCCCACGCAATGATGGTTTTCTCTCTGCATGTAGCAGAGTCTCGTCAAGTCGAATGGTTGACGTTGCAGCATGGAGAAGTGGAGACACCTACGTCCCATCAATCGCCACACGTCAACCAAGGCCGCAGTCGGTTAGGGCCTGCGATGCTCCGCACTTGCCCCTTGGCTTCGCCTCGAAGCCAAGTTTGAGCACGCCTTGGGCCCGGGGGCTACTATCGCCATTCTGGGAACGGGGTACCCAGACTTGGCTACCTGTGGCCCACTGCGTGGCTCGCCAACGGCCTGGTACAGCCGAGCTTCAGCATCAGCAACCCTAGACCCTCGCGAGGAGCCAAGCCTCGCGAGGCGGATGACACCAACATCTCCGCGAGGAGCGGCCTCCTTAGGCTGGCTCCTGAGGAGCGGAGATTTCTATGTGGGCTTCCCCTCGTGAGGTTCGGATGTCGTCATCCATGACGACCAAGGCCAGGCGGACACCAGCGGGCGGAGAGTACCAATTTCCTCTTTGGTGCTAAGAAGCAAGCGCAGGCGCGGAGTCCCGAGGAATCAGCCAAAGGTTTCCATTCCGGTGCAACAATACCAAGACCGCCAGGACGGAGGTCATCGCCGAGCCCACTGTAGCGTCATGCCCAGAGGCTTTTGCAGGCGAAGACTAGTTTTGTCGGGATAGCATGTACTAATTTTCTCCCTTCGAATTTGGACGTTGTGGGATCCCTTCCCGCCTTTCTTCCGGGAACAGGACCAAGGACACTATAAATAGGACTTACCCACCACCATAGAATAGGGCGGGATCAGATCCATTCCACCGTCACACTCAACATCTCATTCGAGCCCAAGAACACTCCCCCTCCCAAGGTTGTTCTCCCACTATACTAGTTCATCCTCAGCCATTCGAGGCCAATCCACCGCAAACCAGGAGTAGGGTTTTACACCGCAAGGTGGCCCGAACCTGTGTAAACTGCTATGTCTCATTTCCTTCCTTTTCATCGAGCTAGGCTAATGGATTGGCGAGTAGGCAGACTGGGGAGGTTGAGTTCTTCGCACGTACCATAGAGTTCGAACCTCTCAAGGGTCTGCCGAACCCGAAATGCGATAGTACCTCCCTGCTAAACTTATAGCAAGGCACACACGAGGCCTGCTACACAACATAGCATGTCGGATTTCGGGTTCCGGCAGACCCTTGAGGTTCGAACATTGGGGTGCGCGCGGAGATTTCGCCTCCTACCTTCCTGCACCCCTCCGCCGTGCTAGGATCTAAACTAAGGAAAGAACAACACAAGAGACACAGGGTTTATACTGGTTCGGGCCACCGTTGTGGTGTAATACCCTACTCCAGTGTGTGGTGTGGTGGATTGCCTCTTGGGCTGATGATGATGAACAATACAAGGAAGAGCAACCTCGCGAAGGTCTGTTCTTGGCTGAGGCGATGAACTGCTGGGAGGAGTTCAGCCACCTTTCTCTCTCCCTCCCTCTCTCTCTGCTCTCCTTTGGCCGACCCTTCTAATGAGCCTCTTCCTTCCTACCTCTTTTTCGTCCTCCCCAGCCATGTGGGTGGCTGGTCCTATTTATAAAGGCCCTGGTCCTCTCCCCAAATATTGAGCGGGAAGGGAGCCAACAATGGCGGGCTAATTTGAAGGGGGACAGCAAGTATCAGCTATCCTGACAAAAGTAGTCTTCGCCTACGCAAAGCTCAGGTGATGACGCCGTCTTGGGTTCCATGGTGACCTCCGTCTCGTAGTCCTCCTGGTCTTGGTCTCGTTGCACCGAAATGGCAACCTTTGCCTGATCGCCGACAGTAGCCCCCGGGCCCAAGGCGCGCCCGGACTTGGCCGTGCAGGGAGGCGGAAGGGCAAGAGCGAAGCGCCGCAGGCCCTAACAGCCTGCGGCCTTGGGCGCCGCATGGCGGTTGACTGGACGTGGGCACCTCAGTAACCGCGTGAGTTGATAAAGGAGTGGCATCCGCCTAGGCCCCGCTTCTTGCTTTCTCCGGTTGCTACTCAGATCCCCTTTCTTGCGCCTCTCCTTCCTTCCTCCGAGATTTCCAGATCTGCTCTGACCATGCAGCCTAGGGAGCCATGGCGCCTCCTCAGCCCCCGGCCGCAGCTTGGTACTCGTCTGCCCTGGACTCGCCGAATGTGTCGGAGGCGGGCCTTGCCCGGTTGCGCCGGATGGCGATGGCGTGGGGCATCGACGGGGAGAAGGTGTTCAAGGCCGGCTCCGCCACCCCTGAGGGTCAAAGGAGCACCTTCTATCCGCTCTTCATAAGTGCCATTGTTGCTAGCCTGGTGCCTCCCTTCTTCGCCTCCATCATCCCGCAGGGGGAGCCCCTGGAGCTCCGGGTGCAGCACGCCGGCTGCAGCACCCTCGCGACCGAGGCAGAGGTCGCGGGCGTCGCCCCGGGCGAGGTCTACATGACCCGGGGCTGGAGGGAGATCGCCCGGGTTTGCAGGACAAGGGGAGTCTTCGCGATCCACTTGGACTACGACGGTGCTTCGGTGATGCTCTTCAAGGTCTTTGATGCGAGCGGGCGCCGGCTGAAGTGCTGCCCCGGGGAAGGTGGCCAGGGCCCTGCTATGACGAGGACTGGGCACGCCACCCACTCCCTTGGAGGCTCCTCAGGTGGTGGAGGCGTCGGAGGTTCCAGCGACTCCGGCGAGCTCTTCGTGACTCCGGAGACGAGCGACGACAGCTACGAGCCCCCGTGCCGGCGCCGCTCCTGGAGTAGGGCGGGCTCGTCAGGCCGCCGCCGACTCTGATCTGGATGGGGTTGGCGTTGGTGCTTGATGGCCCACTGTTGATGATGGCGTTTTTTGTAGGGACGCGCGTGGTTTGTGTCCCTTTAGGATCCGTTCCCTGTGAGGAATCAAAAACGCGTCCCGTAGGGGCTTGTAAGGTGCATGTGATCATGTCTTGTATAATTGCGCGAGTTTCTCATTCCATCTTAGCTCAGTCCTCCCTTTCGAACCTCACGAGGGCTTGGTGCTCTGCGCCGACAGGTCCCACTCCCAAGGCAGCTTCAGCCGTCGCTGGTATGCCAGGTCGCGATGCCGTGGTCAAGGCCAGGAGGTGAGCGACCCGGAGTCCGGTAAGAGCCCCTGAGTAGCGATGCTCAGGAGGTCCCCTTTGGTGCCCAAGCAGCCGTCGTTTGATGAGAAAGGGGAGCACCGTCGCTAGCAAGGGATAGCATTAGGTGCGGGGATGGTGCCACGGTAGCTGGCGCTTCCGGGCGATAACTTATCTCGAGGATCAGGGGCCGCTCTCTGGTGTGTGGCCGGGTCCGTGCGTCGGCAGGAGCGGGGTTGCCTGGCGAGGTCCTCGTGTGTCTCCTCCCTCTCGCCTCAGCTCCCCTTTCTGCTCTACGTCCTCGGGTCCCGGCCCTCGAGAGAATCTCAGCCATCGCTGGTATGCCAGGTCGCGATGCCGTGGTCAAGGCTAGAGGGTGAGGGCTGGAGAGCCAGTAGGAGCCCTGAGACGCGATGCTCAGGCACCCCCCTTCAACGTGCAAGCGGTTCGCGCAGACAAGAGCGAAGGAGGCACAGCAAGAGCCTCGCCTGACGCAGCTCCTTCAGGAGGTCCTGCAGGTCCATCATAGAAAAAGCAAGGGGTTGTTATACAATTGACGGTCAGCCGTTGGTTGCTTCTGAGGGGTGGTGAGGCACTGAAGGCTTGACGAGGTGACGCTATGCGGGGCTGCCGCGGCCAGAGCTCAGCCATCCAGGTTTGTCGGTGTTGCAGGGACGGACCCATGCGCAAGCGTCGTGCCGTTCGGGAGCAGCTCCGTTAGTTGGCGTCAGCTGAGTAGGCAACTAGGTAAAACACGTTAGCCGCGAAGGAGTGGATTCGTGCTAATAGATGCTGGGAATGCGGAGATCACTGGGTCAGGCCCGAGCGACTTGGGGGTGATGCAGCCTGAGGGGCGCCCCCAACAAGGTAAGCTAACAACATGGAACAAAGGGATACACGCCGCAGGGACGGACCCACGCGGCCTGGGAATAATGCAGCCTTGGGGGCGCTCCCAGCTAGAAGTAAAACTCGAAAGATGTCACCTGGTGATGTTGAGGACGAAGGGGTGTTGGTGTAGCAGGCTCGGGGGGTTGCGGGAGCCAATCCTCACGAGCCCCCAGGCCCAGGGGCCTCGGGAGGCTCCGGAGGTGCTGGCGGCTCCTCGCGGGCCATCTCCATCTCTGCCAGGGCTGCGGAACGCCTGGCCTCTCGTACCTCCGTGATGCCCCTCATGAGGCGCTGGTACGCGTCTGTCGCGTTTGGCAAGCCGTAAGGCATGCGAATGTAGCTGTGGGGTGGACCTCCGCAGTGCCCCACTCGCGAGGGCCAGAGGCGCTCCAGAGAGACGACTCGGTTGAGCCCTGGTATGTCGATGCAGATGCGCAGCCCACCATCCTCGCCTGGATGGGGGGCCACTGCTGGTAGGCGGCGGGCGCATCTCATGACTCTTGACTCCTGTAGCTCCTGAATGGCCTTGCTAACGAACTCCTGTGGGTCTGGATCTCCTTGCCTTGCTCCTTCTTGAGGGAAACGTGCTTCAAAACACGCCTCCATGTGGTGCCCAAGCGCCTCCCTCGTGACCCTAGCTAGGTTGGTGGCCCTCCAGGGGGGATCCCCCGAGCCCTGCCTGGGGAGGGCGCCAGGCGCGCTTTCCTAAGCGATGGAGGGACGTTCCCCCTGGGCAGGCGCGGGCCCTGAGGGGCCTGCCTCTTGAGGGGCCGGGCCGGACGATGTCTTCTTCTTCTTGGGGGCGGTCTCGGGAAGCCTCCTGCTTCCGCGATCCGGGTCTTCCAGTGATGCGGCCTGAAAGGCTCGTTCCAGGGAACGCACCGCGTCCTTCTCTTCACAGGGCACCGTGATGACTCCGCCACTTCCTGGCATCTTGAGGACGTTGTAGCCGTGGTGAGTTACGGCCATGAACTTGGCCAGCGCTGGGTATCCAAGGATGGCGTTGTACGGCAGGCGAATGTGAGCGACGTCGAAGTTGATGAGCTCGGTGCGGTAGTTGTCGCGTGCCCCGAAGGTGACAGGGAGGCGGACCTGCCCAATCGGGACCGTGGAGCCGTCAGTGATGCCGGAGAAGGGCTTGGTTGGCTGAAGCTGGCTGTAGGGCACTTGGAGGTTGTTGAACGTCTCCACGGACAGGATGTTGAGCCCTGCCCCGCCATCGATGAGGATCTTGGTGACCACCACGTTGTTGATGATTTGGGAACAAAGCATCGGGAGGACTCCGGCTGTTCCCGCACACTTGAGCTGATCTGCAGAGCTGAACGTGATGGCCCACGCCGACCACCTGAGAGGGCGTGTGGCTTCGAGTCTGGGGAGTGCCGCGTTCACTTGGCGGGTGAACTGCTTGAAGATGCGCTGAGAGGCTGGGGCTTGTGCTCCGCCCAAGATGCAGGCGATCGCGCGCGGCTCCTGGAAGCCCCCAGCCTCCTCGTCCTGATGGTGGTCCTCGTTTCTCCTTGGCCGCAGCGCCAGCAGTGGAAGGCCTGCGTTGCCTAGCGGGCGATCCTCGCGAGTGAAAGCACAAGTGCTCCCTAAGTGGTTTTGATAATTGATGACAACATATCTCTTGTTGGACTAACACTTCTATCTAGCATGTTTCAGATAAGTTCAACAATGGATTGGCATGGACTAAAGGTTGTGGGAACTCCTTAGATGCTAAGGACAAAGGATTGGCTAAAGCTTCAAGCTCAAGACTCTTCATTTTACATTTTAGTGATCCAAGATCACATTGAGTCCATAGGAAAATCCAATACTATCAAGGAGGGATGAGGTGTTGCTTAATGAGCCTCTTGCTTCATGTGCTTGATGATATGCTCCAAAATCCTCAACTACTTTCCCATATCCACATATGACCTAAACCCTAAGCCAAACTCAGTCCTACCGATTCTTCCTATCCGGCGCCACCGAGTTTCACTTGTCATTAGCCACTACCAAACCCTAGCAATTCGGTTCTACCGATAAGGATCTCGGTCTCACCGAGATGGGATTGCAAACTCTCTGTTACCTATTGTAATATTCTCGGTCTCACCGAGATATGCAATCGGTCCCACCGAGATTGCAATGTAAACTCAGTGTTTCCCCTTTGTAACTTTTCGGTCTCACCGAGTTCCACTCGGTCCCACCGAAAGAGCAAATCGGTCCCACCGAGTTTGCCTGACCAACTCTCTAGTTAGCTAATTACCAAACTCGGTCTCACCGAGTTTGTGTGATCGGTCTCACCGAGATTACGTTATGCCCAAACCCTAACCGAATCGGTCCTACCGAGTTGCATGTCAGTCCCACCGAAATTCCTAACGGTCACTAGGTTTACTACTTAGGTCAGACCGAGTTTATTTATTCGGTCCCACCGAGATTGGAAAACTGTGTAACGGTTGGATTTTGTGTGGAGGCTATATATACCCCTCCACCTCCTTCTCATTCAGTGAGAGAGCCATCAGAACACACACATCATTCCAACTCATTTGTTCTGAGAGAGAACCACCTACTCATGTGTTGAGACCAAGACATTCCATTCCTACCACATGAATCTTGATCTCTAGCCTTCCCAAGTTGCTTTCCACTCAAATCTTCTTTCCACCAAATCCAAATCCTATGAGAGAGAGTTGAGTGTTGGGGAGACTATCATTTGAAGCACAAGAGCAAGGAGTTCATTACCTACACACCATTTGTTACTTCTTGGAGAGTGGTGTCTCCTAGATTGGCTAGGTGTCACTTGGGAGCCTCCGACAAGATTGTGGAGTTGAACCAAGGAGTTTGTAAGGGCAAGGAGATCGCCTACTTCGTGAAGATCTACCGCTAGTGAGGCAAGTCCTTCGTGGGCGATGGCCATGGTGGGATAGACAAGGTTGCTTCTTCGTGGACCCTTTGTGGGTGGTTGCTTCTTCGTGGACCCTTCGTGGGTGGAGCCCTTCGTGGACTCGCGCAACCGTTGCCCTTGGGTGGAGCCCTGTGTGGACTCGCGCAACCGTTACCCTTCGTGGGTTGAAGTCTCCATCAACGTGGATGTAGGATAGCACCACCTATCCGAACCACGGGAAAAACATCCGTGTCTCCAATTGCGTTTGATCTTTCGAAACCCTTCCCTTTACATTCTTGCAAGTTGCATGCTTTACATTCCGCTACTCATATACTCTTTGCATGCTTGCTTGATATGTATTGTGTGTGTTGAAATTGTGCCTAAACTCCACTTAAACCGAAAAAGATTAAAAATTGCAACTTTAGCACCTAGTGTCTAATCACCCCCCCCCCTTTAGACACATCTACTTCTAGATCCTACAGCGAGGCTGATCCCTCCAGTCTTCCTCACGAGGCTGATCCTCCATCCTCTCTCGCGAGGCGGGTCTTGCCAGCGATCCTCGCGAGGTTGGTCGCGCCACCCTTGGCGCGGCCCACGGTCTTCCTAGCGTCCTGCGTTTCTTCCTCCTCCTCGACCGTAGCCCCGGTCACCGCGGTCGGGGCGACGGCCGATCCTTCCTTCATGCACGGCTCGGAGTTCTTGGCATTCGTTGGTGTTGTGGGTGTGGAGGTCGTGGTACACGCAGTACTGGCTGCCCTTGGGAGGTTCGGGCTGGTGTCTGGTTCTGCCACGAGCACTGCAGCCCCCTTGCGCTTCACATCCTTGGCCTTGAGCTTCTTCTCTTCTGGGTCTGCGGCAGGTAGCTCGAGGAGGGAGAGACGCCCCTCCTCAGCCCTGGCGCACTTGTTTGCCAAGTTGAATAGCTCCAAGGAAGTGCACAGGTCTTCATGCATCGCCAGCTCCTCCTTCATCTTGACGTCGCGCACTCCCTCGGAGAAAGCTGAGATGATGGCCTCCTCAGTCACCTTGGGGATCTTGAGGCGTGCGTTGTTGAAGCGCTGGATGTACTTCTGCAGGGTCTCCCCGGGTTGTTGCTTGATGCGGCGCATGTCGCTCACGGCGGGTGGCCGGTCGCGAGTACCTTGGAAGTTGGCGATGAAGCGGGTGCGCATCTCTTCCCAGGAGGAGATTGTGCCTGGAGCCAGGTTCAGGAGCCAGGTGCGGGCCCCGTCCTTGAGCGCCATGGGAAACCAGTTCGCCATGACCTTCTCGTCTCTATTGGCAGCTTCGATGCCCAGCTCGTAGAGCTAGAGGAACTCCGCAGGGTCGGCCGTGCCGTCATAGCGAGGAGGCGGGTCTGGTTTGAACTTGCCGGGCCACGCGACGCTGCGTAGTTCGGTGGTGTAGGCGCGGCAGCCTGCTGTGGCCACGGGAGGCCTTAGGTGACGGAGAGCCTGGTCTTGCATGTCCCCACGCGCTGGAGCAGGGGGATGGTCGCGTTGTGCTGGAGCAGGGAGCGCCCGGGCAGCTTCTGGCGGGCGGGGGACTTCTTGGCAGCTCTGTTCTTACTGCGCTGGCACCTGACGGAGCGGGTTCCGCCTAGGGGCCATGCGCCTTGGAGCCATGGCGTCTTCTTGAGGAGGAGGTGGCCGGGGCGCCGCCGGAGCCTCTTCGCCCGCGCGGGGCGGGGTGCGGTGCAGCGGAACGGACGGCGCGGAAGAGCCCCCTGCAGCGCGGACGAGCTCAGCGACGCAGTCGAGCCATTCTTCGTAGACGTCGTCGAAGGGACGGTAGCGCAGGAGCTCGTTTGCCGCGATGAGTGCAGCCCGAGGCTCCATGGGCGCGCGGAGCACGCGGGACGAAGATCCAGCTGGGGCGAGCGAGGGAGTTGCGGTGCGGCCGTCTTGACGCACGGACGGATGCTGGGACGATGCTTGCCGCTCGTCCCCCGCCGGGCCGGGGGCGGCGTTGACGGCAGGTGATGGGGAACGGCGTGGATGCCCACCGACAGGGGCCATCTGGGCGACGCGGGATGCGAGTGCGGCCCGGCGCTCGGCGCGGGCCCGACAAGCGTCAGACATGGGCGTGACGGTCGGAGGAGAACGGGGCGGTGGAAGACGAATTCCGGCGCACCCCTACCTGGCGCGCCAAATGTCGGATTTCGGGTTCCGGTAGACCCTTGAGGTTCGAACACTGGGGTGCGCGCGGAGATTTCGCCTCCTACCTTCCTGCACCCCTCCGCCATGCTAGGATCTAAACTAAGGAAAGAACAACACAAGAGACACAAGGTTTATACTGGTTCGGGCCACCGTTGTGGTGTAATACCCTACTCCAGTGTGTGGTGTGGTGGATTGCCTCTTGGGCTGATGATGATGAACAATACAAGGAAGAACAGCCTCGCGAGGGTCTGTTCTTGGCTGAGGCGATGAACTGCTGGGAGGAGTTCAGCCACCTTTCTTTCTCTCTCTCTCTCTCTCTCTCTCTCTGCTCTCCTTTGGCCGACCCTTCTAACGAGCCTCTTCCTTCCTACCTCTTTTTTGTCCTCCCCAGCCATGTGGGTGGCTGGTCCTATTTATAGAGGCCCTGGTCCTCTCCCCAAATATTGAGCGGGAAGGGAGCCAACAATGGCGGGCTAATTTGAAGGGGGACAACAAGTATCAGCTATCTTGACAAAAGTAGTCTTCGCCTGCGCAAAGCTCAGGTGATGACGCCGTCTTGGGCTCCACGGTGACCTCCGTCTTGTAGTCCTCCTGGTCTTGGTCTTGTTGCACCGAAATGGCAACCTTTTCCTGATGCCTCGGTACTCCGCGGCCGCGCTTGCCCCCTTTGCACCAAAGAGGAAAGGAGGACGGTGCGCGGGCTGGCACCCGCCTGGCGCCCTGAGTTGTCATGGCTTGCGTCATGGGCACCTCGTGAGGTACCCTGCCTTGATCCCTCCGCCTCCTCATGAGCCAGCCTGACGAGGCCGTGCCTGAGGAAGCTTCGCGTCGTCCGCCCCGCGAGGCTTGGCCCCTCGCGAGGGTCTTGGGTTTGTGTTGGTGAAGATGGGCTGTGCTGGGCCCCCCTTTGAGCCACGCCGCAGGCAGGCAAGTCTGGGGACCCCCGTTCCCAGAATGCCGACATAGCATACATGATAGAACCTATGGCTGAGGCATAGGGAATGACTTTCATTTTCTCTCTATCTTCTGCAGTGGTCGGGCATTGAGTCTTACTCGACTTCACACCTTGTAATACAGGTAAGAACCCTTTCTTTGATTGATCCATTTTGAACTTCTTCAAAACTTTATCAAGGTATGTGCTTTGTGAAAGTCCAATTAAGCATCTTGATCTATCTCTATAGATCTTCATCCCAATATATAAGCAGCTTCACCGAGGTCTTTCATTGAAAAACTTTTATTCAAGTATCCTTTTATGCTATCCAGAAATTCTACATCATTTCCAATCAACAAATATGTCATCCACATATAATATTAGAAATGCTACAGAGCTCCCAATCACTTTCTTGTAAACACAGGCTTCTCCGAAAGTCTTTATAAAACCATATGCTTTGATCACCTCATCAAAGCGTATATTTGAACTCCGAGATGCTTGCACCAGTCCATAGATTGATTGCTGGAGCTTGCACACTTTGTTAGCACCTTTAGGATCAACAAAACCTTCTGGTTGCATCATATATAACTCTTCTTTAAGAAATCCATTAAGGAATAAAGTTTTGACGCCCATTTTCCAGATTTCATAACCATAAAATGCGGTAATTGCTAACATGATTCGGATAGACTTAAGCATCCTACGGGTGAGAAATTCTCATCATAGTCAACTCCTTGAACTTATCAAAAACCTTTCGCGACTAGTCAAGCTTTATAGATGAAAGTGCGTTATATTGACTAGAGGGGGGGTGAATAGGCGATTTTTATGAAATTCTTCACTGAGGAATTTGCCGATGAGGAAATTCCTAAGCGAAGAACTACTAGCAGCGGAATAAGTACTCAAAAGTAAACATAACAGAATAGAAGCATAGTCATCATGATGAAATGAAGACAGGCACAGAGTACAGGAAGCGTAATCACATGATAACACAGGATGAAGACAAACAGATTGAAGAAATTGAACTGAGGAAATTGAGAAAGTCTTCAGTCAAAGTCTTCAAACACAGATATGAACAAACACACAGCACAGTTATGAGGAAATGAAAGAGTTGAGGAAATAGAACCAGTAAGCTTGGTGAAGATAATGATTTGGTAGACCAGTTCCAACTGCTGTCTCAGTTGTACGTCTGGTTGGAGCTGCTGAGTATTTAAACTCGAGGACACACAGTCCCGGACACCCAGTCAAGGACACTTAGTCCAAGACACCCAATCCTCACTGTATTCTCCTTGAACTAAGGTCACACAGACCTCGTCCAATCACTCGTGGTAAGTCTTCAGGCGACTTCCAAACCTTCACAAACTTGGTCACTCGGCGATCCACAATTCCTCTTGGATGCTCTAGGCCATGACACCTAACCGTTTGGAAGAAGCATAGTCTTCAAAGGTAACAAGCGTCGGATCCACTCAGGATCAATCTCTTCAGTGATGCTCAATCAATTGGGGTTTGTAGGTGTTTGGGTTTTGGGTTTTTGGTTTTTCCTCACTTGATGAGTTTCGCTCAAAGTCCTCGGAGGATGGGTTGCTCTCAAATGACAAGTGTCAGTTTCTCTCGGAGCAGCCAACCAGCTAGTGGTTGTAGGGGGCGGCTATTCATAGCCTAGGGAGCAGCCCGACATGATAAGACATAAATGCCCTTCAATGATATGTCCGTTAGGTGGATAGATATTTTGGGACAGCTGGCGCATAGCACAGCAACGGTCGGAATTTTGAGTAGCAAAATCCTCAGGGCTATCATGTTACTCACTGTGTAGGCAATCCGCACTGGCGAATTCCTAACTCCTCAGTCAGGACAAATTCCTCAGAGACCAGAACAACTTCGTCTCTGTCACTGAAGAAATTGACTGAACTGTATGAGATTTCCAATGGCTTCACTCGAAGGGATTGGTAGGTGTAGGATTTTGAGTTGAGCATCACATGGAAAATTTTCCTTAATATTTCCTCGACCCCCTTTAACAGTATGGTGTTTCCTATGACTCAAGAAAGAGAAAAACAAAACTATGAAAATGAAAGTCTTCAAGCTTCATATTCCTCGCATGAATATCAAGTCTTCACGGACACACCAATTTCTTCACTTTCAAAGTCTTCATGAAAGTCTTCAGAAATACCAAAATCTTTAGTCCAAGATATTCATTTTTAGGGGTCAACTTTTCCTGTAAATATCAAACTCCTCATAGACTTATAGACCTGTGTACACTCACAAACGCATTAGTCCCTTAACCTATAAGTCTTCAATACACCAAATCACTAAGAGGCACTAGATGCACTTACAATAGACAGTAATATTACAATCAGCGTCAGTCTTCTTCTTGAAGATCCGTTTATTCTCTATGGCTCGCCGATCATCGGGCAAGTCAACCAATGTCCACATTTTTTCTCATACATGGATCCTATCTCAGATTTCATGGCCTCAAGCCATTTATCATCGCTTCTTCATAGTTCGTAGGTTCGTCATGGTCTACTAACATGACTTCTAGCACAAGGTTACCATACCACTATGGTGCATAATGTGCTCCGGTTGACCTACGAGGTTCGGTAGTAACTTGATATGAAGTTTCATGATCATTATCATTAGGTTCCTCTCTAGTTGGTGTGGGCACCACGGGAATGGTTTTCTGTGATGAGCTACTTTCCAATTCGAGAGAAGGTACAATTACCTCATCAAGTTCTACATTCCGCTGACTAACTTCTTTCAAGAGAAACTCCTTCTCTAGAAAGGATCCATTCTTAGCAACAAAGATCTTGCCTTCGGATCTGTGGTAGGAGGTGTACCCAATAGTTTCTTTAGGGTATCCTACGAAGACACACTTCTCCGATTTGGGTTCAAGCTTATCAGGCTGAAGCTTTTTCGCATAAGCATCGCAACCCCAAACTTTAAGAAACGACAACTTAGGTTTCTTGCCAAACCACAGTTCATACGGTGTCATCTCAACGGATTTAGATGGTGCCCTATTTAACGTGAATGCAACTGTCTCTAACGCATAACCCCAAAATAATAAAGGCAAATCGATAAGAGACATCATAGAATGCACCATATCCAATAGAGTACGGTTACGATGTTCGGACACACCATTACGTTGTGGTGTTCCAGGTGGCGTGAGTTGTGAAACTATTCCACATTTTTTTAAATGAAGGCCAAACTCGTAATTCAAATATTCGCCTCCGTGATCAGATCGTAGAAACTTTATTTTCTTGTTACGATGAATCTCCACTTCACTCTGAAATTCTTTGAACTTTTCAAATGTTTCAGACTTGTGTTTCATTAAGTAGATATACCCATATCTGCTCAAAGCATCTGTGAAGGTCAAAAAATAATGATACCTGCCACGAGCCTCAACACCCATCGGACCGCATACATTGGTATGTATTATTTTCAGTAAGTCATTAGCTCGCTCCATTGTTCCGGAGAACGGAGTTTTGGTCATCTTGCCCATGAGGCATGGTTCACAAGTATCAAATGATTCATAATCAAGTGATTGCAAAAGCCCATCTGCATGGAGTTTTTTCATGCGCTTTACACCAATATGACCCAAGCGACAGTGCCACAAATATGTTACACTATCATTATCAAATTTGCATCTTTTGGCATCAATATTATGAATATGTGTGTCACCACAATCGATATTCAATAAAAATAGACCACTCTTCAAGGGTGCATGACCATAAAAGATATTACTCATATAAATAGAACAACCATTATTCTTTGATTTAAATGAATAACTATCTCACATTAAACAAGATCCAGATATAATGTTCATGCTCAACAATGGCACCAAATAACAATTATTCAGGTCTAAAACTAATCCCAAAGGTAGATGTAGAGGTATCGTGCCGATGACGATCACATCGACCTTGGAACCATTCCCGACGCGCATCGTCACCTCGTCCTTAGCAAATGTTCATTTAATCCGTAGCCCGTGTTTTGAGTTACAAATATGAGCAACCGAACCAGTATCAAATACCCAGGCGCTACTACGAGCATTAGTAAGGTACACATCAATAACATGTATATCAAATATACCTTTGTTCACTTTGCCATCCTTCTGATCCGCTAAATACTTGGGGCAGTTCTGCTTCCAGTGACCAGTCCCTTTGCAGTAGAAGCACTCAATTTCAGGCTTGGGTCCAGATTTATGCTTCATCCCGGGAGTGGCAACTTGCTTGCCATTCTTCTTGAAGTTACCCTTCTTTCCCTTACCCTTTTTCTTGAAACTAGTGGTCTTGTTAACCAACAACACTTGATGCTCCTTCTTGATTTCTACCTCCGCAGCTTTGAGCATTGCCAAGAGCTCGGGAATTGTCTTATCCATCCCTTGCATATTATTGTTCAGCATGAAGCCTTTGTAGCATGGTGGCAGTGATTGAACAACTCTGTCAATAACACTATCATCTGGCAGATTAAGTCCCAGCTGAGTCAAGTGATTATGATACCCAGGCATTTTGAGTATGTGTTCACTAACAGAACTGTTCTCCTCCATCTTGCAGCTATAGAACTTGTTGGAGAATTCATATATCTCAACTCGAGCATTTGCTTGAAATATTAACTTCAACTCCTGGAACATCTCATATGGTCCATGACGTTCAAAATGTCTTTGAAGTCCCGATTCTAAGCCATAAAGCATAGCACATTGATATATCGTGTAGTCATCAGATCAAGCTTGCCAGACGTTCATAATATCAACATCTGCTCCTACAACAGGCCTTTCACCTAGCGGTGCATCAAGGACATAATTCTTCTGTGCAGCAATTAGGATAATCCTCAAGTTATGGACCTAGTTAGTGTAGTTGCTACCATCATCTTTCAACATAGCTTTCTCTAGGAATGCATTACAATTAAAGGGAACGGTAGCATGGGCCATTGATCTACAACATAGATATGCAAAAACTATCAGGACTAAGTTCATGATAAATTAAGTTCAGTTAATCGTATTACTTAAGAACTCCCACTTAGATTGACATCCCTCAAGTCATCCAAATGATATGTGTTCCAAATCAACTAAACCATGTCCGATCATCACGTGAGATGGAGTAGTCATCAATGGTGAACATCTCTATATTGATCATATCTACTCTATGATTCACATTCGACATTTCGATCTCGAGTGTTCAGAGGCCATGTCTGTACATGCCAGGATCGTCAAGGTTAACCCGAGTATTCCGCATGTGCAAAACGGTCTTGCATCCGTTGTATGCGAATGTAGAGTCTATCACACCTGATTATCACGTGGTATCTCAACACGACAAACTGTCGCAACGGTGCATACTCGGGGAGAACACTTATACCTTGAAATTTTAGTGATGGATCATCTTATAATGCTACCTCCGTACTAAGCAAAATAAGATGCATAAAAGATAAACATCACATGCAATCAAAATATGTGACATGATATGGCCATCATCATCTTTTGCTTTTGATGTCCATCTCCAAAGCATCGTCATGATCTCCATTGTGACTAGCTTGACACCTTGATCTCCATCGTAGCATCGCGGTCATCTGGCGAACTATTGCTTCTACAACTATCGCTAACGCATAGTGATAAAGTAAAGCAATTACATGGCGTTTGCATTTCATACAATAAGGAGACAACCATAAGGCTCCTTCTGGTTGCTAGTAACTTTTACAAAACATGATCATCTCATACAATAACATATATCACATCATGTCTTGACCATATCACATCACAACATGCCCTGCAAAAAAAGTTAGACGTCCTATACTTTGTTGTTGCAAGTTTTACGTGGTTGCTATGGGCTTCTAGCAAGAACCGTTCTTACCTACGCATCAAAACCACAATGGTGATTTATAAAGTTTGCTATTTTAACCTTGAACAAGGACTAGCCGCGTCAAATTCGATTCAACTAATGTTGGAGAAACAGACACCCGCCATCCACTTTTATGCAAAACTAGTTGCATGTCTGTCGGTGGAACCGGTCTCATGAACTTGGTCATGTAAGGTTCGTCCGAGCCGCTTCATCCGACAATACCGCCGAATCAAAATAAGACGTTGGGAGTAAGGAGTATGACAATCACCGCTCACAACTCTTTGTGTTTTACTCATGCATACCATCTACGCATAGTACTGGCTCGGATGCTACTATTGGGAAACGTAGCATGCAATTTCAAAAAAAAGTAATCCTACGCTCACGCAAGATCTATCTAGGAGATTCATAGCAACGAGCGGGGGAGAGTGTGTCTACGTACCCTCGTAGACCGAAAGCGGAAGCATTTGACAACGCGGTTGATGTAGTCGAACTTCTTCTCATTTCGACCTATAAAGCATGAAATGTACGGCGCCTCCGAGTTCTGCACATATTCAGCTCGATGACGTCCCTCGAACTCTTGATTCAGCAGAGTGTCGAGAAAGGACATGAGTTTTGTCTGCACGACAGCGTGGTGACGGTGATGGTGAAGTGATCCAGGCAGGGCTTCGCCTAAGCACCGCGAGAATATGACCGAGGGTGTAATCTGTGGAGGGGGGCGCCACACACGGCTAACAGTTGTTGTTGTGTGTTGTAGCCGCCTCCCTCCCCTCATATATATAGGTGGGAGGGAGAGGGCGCAACCAAGGGGGCGCCCCTAGTAGGCTGAATCCCACTTGGGGTTCCTCCCCAATTCTCCCCCCTTATTAACCGGAGGGGAAAGGAAAGAGAGGGGAAGGGAAGGAAGGGGAGGCCGAATCCTCCCCTTTCCTTCTCCCTTCCCCTCTTTCCTTCTCCTCCTATTTCGGCCTATATGGGGGTGCACCAGCCACTTATGGGCTGATCTGTCCCACTCTTGGCCCATAAGGCCCATATCTTTACCGGGGGGTGGGGGGATACCTGGAACCCCTTCCGGTGACCCGATATGTACACGATACCCTGTGGAACACTTCCAGTGACTGAATACTATCGTCCTATATATCAATCTTTACCTCTCGACCATTTCGAGACTCCTCGTCATGTCCATGATCTCATCTAGGATTCCGAACAACATTTGGTCACCAAATCACATAACTCATATAATACAAAATTGTCATCGAACATTAAGCGTGCGGACCCTACGGGTTCGAGAACTATGCAGACATGACCGATACACCTCTCCGGTCAATAACCAACAGCGGAACCTGGATGCTCATATTGGCTCCTACATATTCTATGAAGATCTTTATCGGTCGCACCATTATGACAACATACGTTATTCCCTTTGTCCATCGGTATGTTACTTGCCCGAGATTAGTTCGTCGGTATCTTCATACCTAGTTCAATCTCGTTACCGGCAAGTCTCTTTACTCATTCCGTAATACATCATCCTGCAACTAACTCATTAGTTACTTTGCTTGCAAGGCTTCTTATGATGTGCATTACCGAGAGGGCCCAGAAATACCTTTCTGATACTCGGAGTGACAAATCCTAATCTCGATCTATGCCAACCCAACAAACACCTTTGGGGATACTTGTAGAGCATCTTTATAATCACCCAGTTATGTTCTGACGTTTGGTAGCACGCAAGGCATTCCTTCGGTATCCGGGAGTCGCATAATCTCACAGTCAAAGCAATATGTATTTGACATGAAGAAGGCAATAGCAATAAAACTGAACGATCAATATGCTAAGCTAACAGATGAGTCTTGCCCATCACATCATTCTCCTAAAGACGTGATCCCGTTCATCAAATGACAACACATGTCTATGGTTAGGAAACTTAACCATCTTTGAGTAACGAGCTAGTATAGTAGAGGCTTACTAGGGACACGCTATTTTGTCTATGTATCCACACATGTATCAAGATTCCGATTAATACAATTCTAACATGAATAATAAAATTTTATCATGATATAAGGAAATATAAAAATAACAACTTTATTATTGCCTCTAGGGCATATTTCCTACATAAGCTGCACCTTCCCCGCAGTTATGTTGGAGGGAGGAAGTAATAATGCTAAAAAAGAAGTTGGAGGGACGAAGCAACCATCATTTCACTCGTTGTTGAATCTGCTTCTCCCTCATATTCTTCAAGTTAACCACGTGTTGCTTCTGTCATTGTTCTGCCTCATGTGGGACGTGGATCGGCTTGGTAAAGCTCTAACACGTGGGGTTGCAAGTTAGCAAACCACCATGCCAAAGTCCTATAAAAATTAGAAACCTCCCCCGCCATCAGCGCGGCAAAATCACCTCCTTTTTACTAATCTTGATACTATAATTTTTTAGATCAATATAATCGAGATTTGTATAGATAGCACACAGGAGAAAAACCAAGTGGTACAGTTAAGGGCATCCACAATCTGTAGCCAAATGTGAAAATAGCTTTTGCCATCGATTGGATCCATTGTGGACGGTGCTGCCAAAGCCAAAAAGATGGAACCGAAGCTCCCTAATTGATAGATTGAAGGAATAGAAAAATGCAACCTCTCTCCTCTTCCTCCCGTGCTTGGAGGCATGTATAATATAGAGCACAGAGTCTACTCCCCTATCCCTTCTAACACAAATCACAAAGCGGTGATGCGTCAAATCACAAAGCATGGACGAAGCAACCTGTGACGCCCCGAGACCAACGCGCCAGGTGTCTTCTAGTTATTCGCTATTGTTGCCTTGTCATTCGCTTGCGTGTTGCATCTTGTCGTGTCATCATCCACATTGCATCTGCATGTTTTCAAAACTTGCATCCGTCCGGGTTCCCCTAGTTCTGTCCGTTGTCCATTCTGAGCCCAGACACACTTGCACACGCCCGTGGCACCTCCGAAATATTATTTTATAAGCGGCCGAAAAATGTTCCCGGAACGGGTTGAAAGTTGGCGTGCGGCCACATTCGGAGCTCGTTTGATAGCCCAACCATTAAACATATGGCCGCAATATAGTCGGTCTAACGTCAGACGTTTTCGGTCTTCGGAAACAGTTGCCGAGCTGCACTCCTTCCCCTCTCATCTCATCCCACTCCCATACTAACGCAGCCCACCAACCCCCCCACCCCCTCGTGTGCGCGTCCGAAACTTACCCAAACCCGACCCGGGCAGTCGTCACCGATGGATCAAGATCATCCGCAAACATCCCGAAATCATCACCGGTTTCTCGTTGGACTTCCTAACCTATTTATTCTGGGCCGGCCGATTACGATCGGAGGGTCCCATCTAGCCCTCTTTTGGACCCCTAATATAAATAAGCCACCTACCTACCTACCTAACCCTAAAACCTAGGAAGTTTGTCCCATCAATCCCTCCTCCTCCGTCGCCCACTCACCTCCTCTCCTCAGGATCTTCCTCGATCCAAAATGCCCCCAACCAGTGCCTCCCCTGGATCCCCTCGACCCCCTCGTCCAGCTGAGCCGCCCATCGACCGACGCTCCCAAGCCCAAGCTACCGAGCATGTCGCCTTCGTCGGTCACCCAAGCAGCAGTGCAGCACCGGAGCAGCCCCGAGCTCCTCTTGCGCCTCTATCCTCGATTCCCTTCGCCTCATGCCACTTCACCGCCAGCAAGCTTCGTCGGAGATGAGCGCCGATGCCCGCTTCTTCTTCAGCTTCCCGTGTTCCTCCTGTTTCCATCTCTCATCTCCCTGCCTTTCTCACTTTCTATGACCAGGGGACCCGCCATCGACAGCCACAGCAGCGACCTCCATGGACCCCGGCCACCGACTCGGAGCTCCTCGCCGCCAAGCTCTGACCCGCTCGGAGCCGTTCCCCAGGTCGCCGGACCTCCCTGCAAGCACCGTCGCCGCCATCCCCGAGTCTTTGTTGTCTTCATGACCTGCATCAAACCTGTTCCCCTGCACTCGCGGCCCCTGTCCGTCTCCAGCTTCACCCTGCCTCTGCTTCATGTGCGCGGTCGCCGCCTTGGAGACCCGAGCCCCCTGCGTCGAGCTGGCGCTCGCCTTCAAGCCTGCCACCACCAAGTCCCGCGGCCGTCACCCCTACTACCTCTGCATCGACCTGCGGCTCGCCAGTCCCGCTGCCGCCTGCTTCCTCTCGTCAGAGACGAACGAGCGGTCGCACACGCGTTGACTAGCGCCACCGCGTGGGTCGCGCCCAGCTCCACTGCCGAGCCGGCCTAGCAACCGGTCTGCCCACCTCCACCACCGGCCCAAGGCCCTATAGTGAGCCTCAGCCCAGCCACTGATTACCCCTGTGCACTGTTGGGCCGTGTTCAGGTTCATCCTGATAGTGTTTTTTTCCTCTGTTGTGATTTTAGCATTATCCAATGTTTTCAGTTTTGCAAAAAAAACCCTAAGCTTCATGCATTTAATATCTCACAAACTATGCATCATATGTAAAAGCTTCATATATGTAAAATGCTTAGAATTTTGTGTAGGTTCATATTATGTAACTTCCATCCATGTTAAAAATGTTTAAAATGTTGTTTGTGTTTATTTTGCATAATTCCATGTTAAAATATTTTATTTCATAACTAAGTAACGTAGCTCTGAATTTAATAATCTTTATATGTGAATGGGGTGGAAAAATGCCTAGTTTAACATGGTGCACTCTTCTTGCATGTATAACAACTCTAAAATATGGTATGGGGCAGAACGATACCAAATCTAAAATATGCACATGAGGGTTTTTCCGAAATTTTATTTTTTATTTTTCCAGAATTGTTGTTTGTTGTTCCGGCCTCATTTAAACTTGCCTAGATAAGTAGTTTCCATATGCTTCACCCCTTGCCATGTTTAATAACATTTAATATTGTTGGGTACATAAACGAGAGAGAACTAAATAATTGATGTGGTGTTTCATCAATATGCAACTCGTTGCATATTGAGCTCCACTTAATTTTTAGTATTGTTTGTGTACTTTGCCATGCCAGCCCTCATTAAACCAGACATGCATCATACTTGATTGTGCATCATGCCATGTTTATGCTTGTTGGTTTACCATGTTGTTTGCTTCTTTCCGGTGTTGCTTCTTCTTGGTAGTTCCGGTAACGTTGCGTTTGTGAGGATCTGTTCGACTACGTCCATTTGTCTTCTTCATGGACTCATTCTTCTTCCTTGCGGGATCTCAAGAAAGATGAACATACCCTTGAAATCACTTCTATCTTTGCTTGCTAGTTGTTCGGTCTATCGCTATGTCACTCTACCTACCACTTGTTATATCATGCCTCCCATATTGCCATGTCAAGCCTCTAACCCACCTTTCCTAGCAAACCGTTGTTTGGCTAAGTTACCGCTTTGCTCAGGCCCTCTTATAGCGTTGTTAGTTGCAGGTGAAGCTGAAGTTTGTTCCATGTTGGAACATGGATATGTTGGGATATCACAATATCTCTTATTTAATTAATGCATCTATATACTTGGGTGGAAGGCTCGGCCTTTTGCCTGGTGTTTTGTTCACTCTTGCCGCCTTAGTTTCCGTCATACCGGTGTTATGTTCCTTGATTTTGCGTTCCTTACGCGGTTGGGTGTTATGGGAACCCCTTGACAGCTTGCTTTGAATAAAACTCCTCTAGCAAGGCCCAACCTTGGTTTTAACATTTGCCACCTAAGCCTTTTTCCTTGGGTTCCGCGGACACAAGGGTCATCTTTATTTTAAACCCCCGGGCTAGTGCTCCTCTGAGTGTTGGTCCAAACTAGAGCACCATGCGGGACCGTCCCTTGGCAACTTGGGTTATGTTGGTACTTGTACGCTTAGCTTATTTGTTGTGCCTTGAGAATGAGATATGTGCAGCTCCTATCGGGATTTGTCGGCACAGTCGGGTGGTCTTGCTGGTCTTGTTTTACCATTGTTGAAAAGTCTTGTAACCGGGATTCCGAGACTGATCGGGTCTTTAAGGGAGAAGGAATATCCTTCGTTGACCGTGAGAGCTTCTGATGGGCTAAGTTGGGACACCCCTGCAGAGTATAAACTTTAGAGATCCGTGCCCGCGGTTATGTGGAAGATGGGAATTTGTTAATATTCGGTTGTAGAGAACTTGACACTTGACTTAATTAAACTGAATCAACCGCGTGTGTAGCCGTGATGGTCTCTTTTCGGCGGAGTCCGGGAAGTGAACACGGTTTTGGGTTATGTTTGATCGTAAGTAGTTTCAGGATCACTTCTTGATCACTTCTAGCTTCTCGACCATTGCATTTCTTCTCTTCCCGCTCGTATTTGCGTATGTTAGCCACCATATTTGCTTAGCACTTACTGCAGCTCCACCTCATTACCTTATCCCACCCATAAGCTTAAATAGTATTGATCTCGTGGTGTGAGATTGATGAGTCCTTGTGACTCACGGATACTTCCAAACAGTTGCAGGTGCCGATGATACCAGTGCAGGTGACGCAACCGAGCTCAAGTGGGAGCTCGATGAAGATCTTGGTCGTTGTTATGTGTCTTTTCTGGACGAGCGGTAGTGGTGCCCAGTTGGGACGATCGGGGATCTAGCATTTGGGGTTGTCTTCTTTTATTTTGGTTCCGTAGTCGGACCTTGATTGTACTCTGGATGATGTATGTTTAAATTGTTATTTGTGTGAAGTGGCGATTGTAAGCCAACTCTTTATCCCTTTCTTATTTAGTACATGGGATTGCATGAAGATTACCCCTCTTGCGACTAAACCACCATGCGGTTATGCCTCTAAGTCGTGCCTCGACACGTGGGAGATATAGCCGCATCGTGGGTGTTACACAACCATCATTTCACTCTTCGCTGACTCCACTTCTCCATCATCTTCTTCGAGAAACCACCTTACCGCACTAAGCTGGACGGGCGACGCTATTGTGTAGTACTAGTACATTTACACGTTCTTTGGTTCAACGGACTTCCTGGATGCAAATAAGGCAGTTGTCTCAGCTTGCAGGTAGCACTTGCGAACGACTTACCGTGGTCTCCCTCAATGGTGTTCTTCGTCGAACGCACTTTGCCAAACCACAACGTTTGAGATATCGTCGATGTCACCATAATGGGGAATGAAATCAAATAGTTACTACCTCCATTTTTTTGTACACAAGGCCAGTATATCAAAATTACAATTTGCAGAAGGCAACTAATACTAATCAAGGCAAAATTGATGGGGTTTGCCTTGTACTAGCAACCAAGGACATTAATATGCGGAAGTGAGAAGGTTTGTTTGCATGGTGCTGCATTAATCAATCTATGAGGAGTGAGAAGGTTAGCTCTTTGGGTATTGGAGAAAAAAATACGCATTAATTGACACGTCAAACGAGGATTGATATTGATCAATCCCGCGAAGGAAAACCCCACCTTTTTTAACACAAGTATTACTCCTGCGTACATACTTGCATCATGTTTGGGTCTAGGGCTTGCATTGCCGTACTCCGCCACACATTTTTGCCAATCTTGCCTAAAGTTTTCAAAATGAAAAGGAGGTACGCTTGCGCACAGCTGTCGCGGTTGCACCGGACCCTCACACAGTCGCTCCTGCATGCCGCAAACCCAACCAAGGGAACGCACCCTCACCGACACGTGCTACCGCATGTGATCAATCCAAACTCAGCCATCCTACCGCTAACACATAATTTTCGTTCATAAAGTATGTTTATTCAACTGCATGTTGGGGAAGATCCGTACGGCGCGTGTGGTGGTCTGTTGGGGAAGAAGAATAGGTGAGCAAGAAGGGGTAGGAGACGTAGGATATTCATCCAACCGCCTGAAATGGTCGACTGACCCAAATGATGGAAGTCAGGAGACTTGCATAAATATATGTTCTTACACAACAAAAGATTCATAAAAACAACAAAAAAATATCACTGCTCGCGGAACGAGACTGCATAGTCGTCTTTGGCTGCCGGTGCAAACCAACCATAGCTGCCAACATGTGTCTCTGCACCATGGTTGTCCTTGGCCTCTAGCTACTCGTTCAGGTAGAGCGTGCGGGCGATCTGCACGGACGAGAGCATCGCCCGGTTCAAGCCCATGACATCCGATTCTGCTTGTAGGAGGGCCTCAATGGCAGTAGCACCCGCGCGCTCTGCGACGAATTGAGCCTCCGCCGCCCAATTCAAGTCAAGGACGTCCAGTTCCGCTTGCAGGAGGGCCTCGATGGCAGAGGCATCCGCGCGCTCCATGTCAAGTTGAGCCTCCGCCGCCCAGTTCACATCCATCACAACCGGTTCCGCTTCTTGGTCCTCCTTTAGTATCGCAAGGTTGAACCGCTGGTCCGCCTGCACCATTGGGGCGCCGGCACGAAGTTGATGTCCATCGTCTCATACGCATTAGGGGCTTCTACACCGCGACCTCCACCATGAGCATTGGATTGGCTTCCTCCTCCTCAGAGCTTGGCTCAAGAGAACTCGGGGATTGGACCGCTGTAAAGCGAGCTTGGGAATGGAGGTCTGTGGCGCCGACCGCCGCCGCGATTTTTGTGCGGCGCTCCAGCGTCAACATCCTCTAGTACATGATCTTGCGGCGCACCATGGCTTTCCGGCAAACTAGGGGATGCCTGATGTGGGCTAGGGGATCGAAATGTGGGGGAATGGGCTGGAGAGGAGGTATGGTTTTGAGGCAGTGGCTGGCGTAGGCCGAGCAGCGAAGGTTCTGGTGTGAATAGTGGTTCCGGTGACAACCGGTCAATCGGTTTGGACTCTACGTCGCTCTTGTCGCATTCGCATTGCACCCAGGCACGCTTGACCCTCCACGTCGATCACCGAATGGAACACACTTCGTCTTGCGTTTTCGCTCGCTTGTGGGACCGCAGTCGAGAGCAAACTGATGTCCCACCCCTCCCCAGCCAGCAGCATTTATACTACTACTCCCTCTGTTTTATGCGGAGTAAATAAAAACAGAGGGAGTATACTAGTACTAGTATTATGAGCACTGCATACTCTACTGCAGATGTCGTCAGTACTCCACTAGTACTATTGGACAGGGAGCTTAAAAAAATGTTACTATTGGACTGGCTATATGTGGCGAAATCCTAGTAGGAAGAGCATGCATGAGACCAAGCACAATCACGTGTTTGAAAACAAATTGGAAACCATCTCTGTTTGAATACAAATCTGGGAGTACGTAGGAATCTAACAATATTGATTGGGCGTTGTTGAATGTTGATACTTTTTTCTGTAAGTTTGATCAAAGTAGAGATACTTTGACTACACATAAAACTTATATGTAAACTAGAAAGGATCGGAGGGAGTATATTGCACGTTCAACAGCAAAACGAACATTGAATACCCATTATATATGATTTGCTGATGCTACGTTCACCGGTTCAAAATTTTGAATCCGCCTTAGGTGTCACACATGCACCCACTCGTTCTCGCTCGGTTTCATCTCGGGGTCCAGAGATTGATTTAAAGAGGACTAGGGTGGGTACAATATGTCCGTTTCGCTTTTGAATGTACAATATACTCCCTCCGATCCCCACAGACCCCATGGGTCATTTCAATCATAGAAACAAACCAAACCTTTATCTCCTTGCATGACACACAATTGATCTCTCAACATCAATCGATCTCGTCAAGATGTGTCGGGGCATGAACCGAATAGGATGTCAAAACTAAGACGGGAAACTACGTGTAGTGGAGGCAAAGAGAAACTTTAAACGAACTATTTGTCTTTATGCATGTCGGACAAATTATAACATTGGAAATACAAGCATGGTCTAGGCCCACATGCAAATGATACTCGGCCGAATGTTCAAATGAGGCATGCGGGAGGGTGGACTCAACCGGAGGGCAACATGATTGATGGAGAAGAGGGTTGGAGAGGAATGAGAAATAAGCAACGCCACATGATTATACTTGAACGACTCAAATAAACAATAAGTTGTCTCATTTTCCCTTCCATCTTGGTCACGGAGTAAGATACTCCCTCCATTTTTATTTACTCTGCATATTTGGTTTGACTAAAGTCAAACTTCATAAAATTTTGACCAAATTTATAGAAAAAATATGAACATTTACAATAGCAAATCTATATGATGTGAAAGTATCAATGGTACGCGTCGGTCCTATACAAATGGTTTTTAACCCCTTTCCGCGACGGCATTTGGAACCGTCGCCTAGTGAGTGTGGACGATAGGGGGTTCCTTCCCACACGATCCAGAAACCATCAGGGATATGCCCTCCTGGCACACACGCTCAGCAAAATGAGGTCGTGTGCGACCGGCGAGCTCTCAAATACGGAAATACATATAGTAGAGCTAAAAAATACAATTATACGATCGCAAGTACATCCCAGACAGTCAGTCCCCGCTAAACATTTCCGTTCGTATGTACATCCCACAGAGTCGCTCCAAGGAAAACGTTTCCGTTCACAGGTATATCACACACAAATTTTCACGTTAAATCGTTTGCGTTATTGAATGCATCACACACGGTCCGTAGAAGAAACTGTGTGGCAAAGGCTGTCCATCACACATAGTTTTTATGTGGTAAACGTTTGTGCAAGGTGGCCTAACGCAAATAGTTTTCAAGAGAAAGTCATGTGTGATTGTTCATTGATCCAACACGGTTTATTCCTAGAAACGGTGTGCGTTGCCTGAGGTCATCTCCCATGGTATTTTTTCAACAACCGTTTGCAATAGCGAAACCCAATTAGCAAGCTAATTATCCGATTATTCATAATCCATTTATTAATCTAATTGACATTTCATATTAAGCACACAATATATTTCATTCTCATAATTGAAATACATCAGGGTACAACATCATATAGCTTCAGCACTCAGCTACCCCATTACACAACTACGCCAGGACCAAGCTTCACATGCAACATATATAACCTTTCGAAATTAGCATCATAGACAGTGCATAGACAGATGTATCTCATCTGGAAAACTGCTGACGCAAAAGACGAATATTGAGCCTTCATTGATGTTGAAGGTCTTTGTAACTTTACCCCAGTGCATGTGGATGATTGGCCGTCCATCCTTCATCCTCTTCAAGAACACTTCAATATTGAACCGTGGGTGTTGTATGAATACCTTCCTCGCCTCCTGACCATACATGTGGTTTGAGAGGTAATCATCAGTGAACTGCTTTGGAAAGGCCTGAAAACAAGGATGTGCATAAATATCTTCTCTATATAGGAAATGGGGCAAAGGAATAAAAAATGCAAGGTATAATAGTTAGTACCATCCTGTAGTGAACTGATGTGTTCTTCATTGTGCACACAAAGATCTTGTTGTTTTTTGTCGCTAATTTCTTTATCCTAACAATCTTTCTGAGTTTATTGACTTGACTAATATTCATGGACAACTCCTTTCCCCATATGCAAAAAGGGGCGAACAGTGGGTCAAAATCTCTGACAGCAGGACCTACAAGTGCAAGACCAAATTGTTAAAAACCTAAATATTAGAATGATTCCTGCAATTGCCCAATAATGTGCTATTAGAAAATAGACCATGCATGTGCTAACCTCAATTGTAAACCTCATAGCTTCCCATTGTTTCCCTGCAACACATATAAGGTAGTTAGTCATCAGGTTAAGTAAGAGTTCGCATGCTATCAGTAAAATATGTTGATGAAAAATAAGCACATTGCAGATTCATAAAATTAATTCAAGCCACATGGAAAACGCATTTATCCAAACCAAGCATGATTAAGAACTGGGAAATATAGCACTTGTATATGTTTCTCATGTATTAATTGCAGCCAAATTCGATTTATTCCTCACATGCACAACAATACAAAATTCTACCCACGACAATTGGGCATCGTAGTGTAGAATTGAACCAAGCAATTAGCTAAACACCACAACAAATGAACCAAACATTAACTGAGCACCGCATTACACAATATAACATACTCCTAATAGAAGATCAGACAGCTAACCAAACCAAGCATGCTTAACAACATGGAAATATAGCAATTGTATTTGTTTCTCATGTATTTAGGACAGCCAAATTAGATTTATTTCTCACATGGTATACAATAAAAGAATGCACCCACACCAATTGAATATCGCATTGCAGAATTGAACCAAATAGCCAACCACGTCGCGTCGTCGGTGCGCGAGGCGTCGATGGTGGCCTCGACGGCGAGGTGCTCCTCCAAGATCTGGGGGTCGACACGAATGGCTGCCATCGCAACCTCATCCGTGCATGCGGCCGCGATTTTCTTCTCCGCTGCCAAATGGTCCTTGGGATCCTGGCTATACTACACGCACCATGGCTTAGGGCAGCACTTATTTGGTGGACGGATCGGTGATTTGGGTGGAAGGTGTCGCGCCGGCGGTTGGGGCATGTGAGATGTGGAAGGAGAAGGAGGATGGGGGTCGGGTGTGGATTACCTGCCTGGATAGGCGAGGCCGAGCAGCGTGGAAGAGGGTCGCCAACGAGGAGGCGGTGCTGCAAACAAGGAGTGAAGGTTTCAACTTGGAAGGGAAGGCGAAAATAGGGGAAATGTGGCTTTTGGTAAGGGGGAGGGGGCGGGGAGGAAGATATTTCCACGCAAGCCGAAAAATTGGAATCGCTTCAGCGAAAAAACTGGCGCGCAAAGTGTCATCAGACATGGTCCCTTATTCAGAACTGTGTACGATATGTGAAAATCACAAATGATTCAGATAACTTAACCCATGTGTGTTGAGTTTGAACGTCAAAAATTTTGGTTCGAATTTCCCTGGATACAGTGGCCATCCACGTCATTGCATAATTTGGGTACACGAAGGAGACTAACTTCTTAATCGAGCAAGTTCAGCAATTAAACATAGCTAGCTGACCTAAACATTACTCTAACAAATTAAAGACCAACACTCTTAATTAAACAAAACAAAGAGTACTACTATGACTGGTGCTCGTCGATCTCCACTGCCGCCTCCATGTCCAGCTCGCGCCCGACGGTCTCCTGGGGAAGGGGCTCCATGGCATCAATTGCACCATACTCGGCAAGCATCTCGCCATCCGCATCCGCCATATCTTTGGAATTGGCCGCCGTGAGCTCGGCGTGGGTGGCCGCGATCTGGGCTCTGGCAGGCTCCGTTGTGGCAAGGTATGCCGCGCAGGAATGGACGGCTGCTCGAACTCTCTCGGTGATTGCTAACTCTTCGGCCGTGGGTTGCCAACCATTGTCGGAGAAGCTTCGTTCGATTTGTGCAGTGACCGCCACGAGCTGGGCGTGGATGGCCTCGACATGGAAGTGGGCGGCCTCCATCAGGGCTTAGGCCGGCGCTGCAGAACGGACAGCTGTTGTGCCACTCTTGCTAGTTGCTATCCCTAAGGCAGATGCTGCTGCAGCCGCCCGAGAAGCAACAACGGCCGTTTGGGCTGCCTTGGCCGCCCGGACGCAGACTGCGGTCGCCCTCACGAAGATTGTTAGCACGCGCCTGGCGGCTGCGGCCGCGCTCTCGCCGGAGTGGGCCGCCGAAGTTACCCTCACGACGTTTGGTGTACTATACACCGACGGTATAGTGAAATGATATTTGGGGAGTGAGCTAGTGTGCTTGACACGCCGACTGTGGACTGTAGCCGACACACCTTCTCGCGTAAGCCATAGGTGTACTATACATTGACGGTGCTCCAAGATATTTTGTGCTGCATCTCACATGGTTGGTCATAATAAACCGTGTGCGATCTAATTGATTTATCGTCTTGATTTGAATTACATAATGGGGTCACAACTACAAAGGATGGTGTTTGAATTGCTAGAACTTTTATCTGCACTGAACATGCAACTATAGGTGTGTCGTAAAAATGGAATTATTCAGGGTTCGTTTGGATGTTTTGGTACATTAACTTGGTTTTGTAGGCATTTCAGGTGCATAATTCTAATTTGAACTACATGCATATGCTCCAATGCATATAAACGGGTTGAAAAATCAAATATGTGTCCTTGGTTGCATTCTTAGGTCCCATGCAAGAAATGGGAATGAATGTCACACACCCGGCCACCGTCACTCGGTCGCAAACATTGAGATACCTGATTTTTAAATTCTAGTAAATCCGAAACTCGTTCGAAATTCATGAAACTTGGCATGCTATCATGGAGCGGCATCAACATCCCGTGGTAAAAAATCTATCCCATTTGTGGCAGGTTTGGGTATAAGCTTCTCACAAACCAGAGCTTCTGACAACAAGTGTGACGGTTTCGGTAGGGAACGTGCCACCTTTGGGGACGAAACGATATCTGTTGCCTCTTATTGCTTTCAAAATATTTTGAGTGTCAACATAGAACAACAGGAGTGTTGTGTTTAATTTTGGAATTTATCGGGATTCGTTTGGACATTTTTATACATTAACTGGGTTTCCCAAGCATTTTATATGCATAATTCAAATTTGAACTACATGCACATTCTCCGGTGCATATAAACTGGTTGAAAAATAAAATTTGTGTCCTTGGTTGCATGCTTAGGTCCCATGCAAGAAATGGGAATGAATTTCAAACACCCTGCCACTATCACTCGGCCACAAACATTGAGATACCTAGTTTCTAAATTCTAGTAAATCCAAAACTCGTCTGAAATTCATGAAACTTGGCATGCTATCATGGAGCGGCATCAACATGCTGTGGTAAATTTTTTGTGCCATTTGGGGCAGGTTTGGGTATAAGCTTTTCACAAACTAGAGCTTCTCACAACAAGGATGATGGTTTCGGTAGGGAACATGCCACCTTTGGGGACGAAATGATATTTTGAGTGTCATAATAGACCAACAGGAGTGTTGTGTTTAATTTTGGAATTTTTCGGGGTTTGTTTGGACATTTTTATACATTAACTAGTTTTTCTAGGCATTTTATGCGCATAATTCAAATTTGAACTACATGCACGTTCTCTAGTGCATATAAACTGGTTGAAAAATCAAATATGTGTCCTTGGTTGCATGCTTAGGTCCCATGCAAGAAATGGGCATCAATTTCAAACAGCCTGCCACCATCACTCGGCCACAAACATTGAGATATTTGGTTTTTAAATTCCAGTAAATCCAAAACTCGTCGAAATTCATCAAACTTAGCATGCTATCATGGAGCGGCATCGACATGTCGTGGTAAATATTTTGTCCCATTTGTGGCAGGTTTGGGTATAAGCTTGTGGGGACCCCGACTTATAAGTCGTGATCACCGAATGCACGTGCACAGTGATCCCAGAGATCAATGCTCACTGAACACACAGAAGCTGAATAACAAGAGTCTTACATCCGTACATACAGTCTTACACAAATTATGACCATTATGGTCAAGTCTTACATAGATAAAGCCACTAGGCTGAGTACCAAATAAACTTAAGCAGCGGAAATCTTCGTCGATAAGTAGAACCCATGCCATCCACCTTAACCCTACAGACATTCTCACTGGGAAATGTCCTAGTTCGCATGTTCATCTCCAAAGAATTCTTCTTCGAACTCATGTTCTTCCATGCCTGGCCAATTAAATAACCAGTGGCAAGCCAATGATTACTTTGAATGTACTCGCAAGCAACCCATGATTGGAACAGGGCACAACAATGCAATGACATAGCACTATGTGGGTAGTTTGCAGAAAGCTAGTTTTGAGTGCAATGACATGATCTATCAATATGTAAAGTATGCATCACGAGAGTACATATATCCGCATGGACAAGTTACAGATATCAACATATGCGGAGTTGGACACGAATCCAACTTGTTCATCATGTCAAGCCATCTGACTCACCCCAAATGGTTTATCAACACACACACACATAGTATGTATACTCTAGACGTAGTTTAAGCAGCACCGCCGAACTGTCCTTGACCGTGGACACGGCTATTTGAATATTTTTACACTCTGTAGAGGTTTCACACTTTACCCACAAGATCCGGGGAACTTCCGTGTCATCCACGACCCGCGGTACCTCAAGTACCCGGGGTAAGCACCCGATCATTACCTTTCCCTAGACGGCACTAACATAGAGTCCACTCGATTGGTAGTAACCCCCGTGCCCAACATTCACATCTTAAAATTGTGGAGCCTTGCTCCCATATTCATCACATACCACAAGCATGGGGTACCAACGGTGTGTCCGGTGCCCTGTGAAAACAGTCATGGCCGCCATACCTAGCACGACCCTCTCCCGAGAGAGCGCAACAATGACTCTCCCGTCACTAGTAATGCAGGCTCCAAGCTAGTATCGGCCTAGGTAATCAATAATGCCCTTTCCCATATAAGGGTAGAGTGGTCGCACATGTAAGGTAGGGACAGTCGACAAATCTTAAATCTAATCCGTTTTCAAAAACAACACACAGACTTGCCTTGCTACACCACTTCGTCATCAAGTGGTTACCCATCTCATTATCTCCCTCGGGCATAAGTGGCACCCGATGGGGTTTTTAAAAAAGTCTTTTGAAAATACTTTGCCTCCATCACCATGCATATCCCCCGTCCCTTTTTGCGTAGCAACTACTCTAGCATCCTACCTACTCCCACCGGCATAACCCTCATAAGGAGGTAGGGTCATGCACCATGCAACTATCAATGAGGAAGTAACGGTGGCAAACCACACCATGTGGTCACCTCATCATCATGTCTCCGATGCAAGCAATAAAAATGGCATATGACATGCATAAAAAGGTTTCATAGACATGGTCAAAGGGCTTCTTGCCTGGCTCAGCAATGTCTTCTGGGTCTTCAAAATCTTCTGGTCCAACTCCCTCGTCAGCAACGCAATCTATCGTCGCAAAATAATAACGATAAAATAAGGCAATAATAAAACAGAAAAACCAATGTGCTCAGAAAAATGTCAACTCATTTTTGTTAAATACTAGGGTTAAAACTAAGAAGGGGAAAATTCTTATTTCTGGATTTGGAGCTGCAGATACAGAGCAATGGATTTTCAAACAAGGATTTAATCGCTCAAATTTGAATTTAAATTTGAATAGCAAAGAAAAATTGGTTGGGCATGTATGAAAGTTACACCATTAAATAGGTGGGATTTTTACAGGATTTTAGGAACTGGAATTATTGCATTTGGATTAATATTTAATCCTGTGGAATTTTTGGAAAAGGTATAGAAAAAGAAAAAGAAAAAGGGCACTGTGCCCGCTGGGCCAGAACAGCTACAGTGCAGCAGGCCCAGAGGGGAAAAGGCCCAAGCAAGCTAGCGCGCGCGTCAGATTTTCAAACCTGACGGGCGGGGCCCAGGCGTCAGCGAGAGAGAGAGAGAGAGGGGCGAGGGAGAGGTGAGGATGACAGGTGGGCCCCACCTGTCATCTCTAACCTCGCAACATGGAGGTCGGCGAGCTCACCGGCGACGCTACAGGGCACGGCAGGTCGAGCGGGTGGCACCGTTGGATTCAGGTGGACGTCGCCATTCGGGTGGTGGTGGATGTGGTCTCTGGGGCAGCCTGGTTCGCCGGCGACGAGGCCATGCGGCGGAGGTGCTTCGGGTGTCGGTGGTTCCAGCCGCTACCGACTGCAAAAAGAGTAGGGGAGAGAGGGGAAAGGGTCAGTGATGCCCTGTAGTTCCAGATCAAGAGAGAACGGGGGCGGAGGAGGCCTGCACCGCGCGAACGCCTACGAGCCGAGGCGGCGGAGCTCGAGCTCCATCTCGAGCTCGGGCGGCTCTGGAGACAAATGGGTGGTGCGGGAGGTGGATTAGGAGTGTGGGGGAGTGACATGGAGTGAGAGAGAGGCTCGGGGTCGCCTTATATAGGCTGACCGAGGTCCACCGTAGGCGCGGCCTACGGGTGCCCGCGGGATCATCTCGGGTGGCCGTTAGAGAGGGAATGGAGGGCTCGGGGGTGTTCGTGGGAGTGGTCTAGGGTGCCAGGGAGAGAGAGAGGAGGAGCGGGGCGAGCTGCGGGCAGGCCACAGGCGCTGCGCAAGCATTGGCCGAGCGGGGCGGCGTTCTAGCGCGAGCTACAGGAGAGAGAGGAGGCGCGGGAGCAAGTGGGTGGCTTGCTGGCGTGGAGCGGACGTCGAGGGGCATCGACTGGCGCGCGGGGGAGGCTCGAGGTGGCCGGGAGACGCGGCGTCAACGGTCGGGTGCCCTGCCAGGCGCTCCAGAGCGCGAATTTTGCTGGCATCCGCGGCTTTCCCGCGTCCGCGCACGTCCACTTGCATCTGGCAGCTGCAAGGGGCATGGGCAAAAGCTGGGGAGAGCCTTGGATGCTCTGGAAGGCTGAGAGGAGAGAGGGAGCCTGAGAGAGAGAGGGAGGAATCCACTATCTAGAGAAGAAAAATGGGGTTCTCCCCCCTTCATCATTGCCTCCTCGGGCAGCAAAGCACACATGTGCTAGAGGGGAACTAGGAGGGGTCGTGCTAGAAAGTTGAGCCTACGGAGATTAGTGGAAGAGGCCAAAAATGGGATTTTGGTAAAGTGGCAGAAGGTGTTTGATGCTGGTTTGGGCAAGTAGATGATTTCCATTTGCCATGAGAATTAACAGTATGGAATGGCACATAGAAGTAGGATGTTCCACCAAGTTTGAGCTCATTTGGGCAAAGTAGCCAATGTAACTTTGGTAAACCCTAGAAATCAACAGAAATGGACTTTCCAAGATTTAGTCATGCAAATTTATTCTCCTTGATGCACCAATTAGTGTAGTGTCATAATTTGAGGTTCTGAACATGTCCACAAAAGTTGAGATCAAAAGGAGAAAGTTGCCAATGTAAACTTGTTCAAATTTGGTTCTGGAAAGAGAGGGTTTTGGGGCACTTTGATCAAGATAACATTCTCTCCAACTTGTGCCATTTGCTCTAGATGCATTATTACACCATTTGAGCATGTGCACCAAGTTTGAGAGCATTTGGACATGTTTGACAGTGCAAAGTTGTTCAAACTTGAAAAAGGATAGAAGTGGTTTTGAGAGGGTTTCATGGGGTTATACTGTTCTCCATGTCATGAGACTTGGCAAGATCATCAAACATCTCATATGTGACATGCTAGAATTTTCTTGGAATTGTTGGGGAATATTTCCTATAGAAATATTCAAATCCTTGAAATGGGCAGAAATGGTTTTGGGAGGGTTTTTCTAATATTTTGAACATGACCATGTGTTGAAACTCATATATATGGAAAATATATGTCCATAGAGTTTCCCTCACTTTTGTCAAATATTTTTGAAACAATAAAATAAATTTTCCCTATTAAAGACCATTTTGGCCTTAAGAAAAAGCTTTTAAATAAAATAGGAAAATAACTGTTAAAATTATATTTTTGTGGGTTAGGAATCCTATATTTAATAGGTTTCAAATATACTCTTTGAAATATTTTTCATACCCCAAATCAAGTACTTGTAGTGCAAACCTTAATTCAGGGGTTTTTGGAAAACTAATTTTTGAAAATACTACTTGGCCAAATTATTTTTGTAAGAAAATACTATATTGCACTATACACATGGCATGATCATTGGGCAGAAGTTTGGGGCAAGGAGATGAACTACAGAAGGTGGAGTAGTTGACTTTAAAGAGCACTTCAAAAACCACACAGAGAAGACCAACTTCAAAATGAAAAGCCAAATAATGCAAAAGTTTTTGTTGGTCCAAATTTTCATGCTTTTATTAATGCATAAGACATGTTACAAAATACAGGGTGTGACAGACCTACCCCCTTACAAGAATCTCGTCCCGGAGATTCCTAAACTAGGCTTTGAAGAGATACGGAAACTCGGATCTAAGGTAGTCTTCACGTTCCCAGGTTGCTTCGGCTTCAGTGTGGTTGCTCCACTGGACCTTGAAGTACTTGATGATGTGGCTTCGAGTGCGTCGCTCAGCCTCGTCCAAAATGCAGATGGGTCTCTCACGGTAAGTCAAATCAGGCTAAAGGTCAATGGCTTGGTGATCGACGTCCTTGTAAAGATCAGGCTTGTTTGGAACTTGGAGACACTTCCGGAGTTGTGACACATGGAATATGTTGTGCACATCAGATAGTTCAGGTGGCAGTTCCAACTGGTAAGCCACTTCTCCGCGTCGTGCGGTGATCTCGAAGGGGCCGATAAATCTTGGTGAGAGCTTTCCCTTAACGTGGAAATGCTTTGTTCCCTTAAGAGGAGTTACTCGCAGGTATACATGGTCTCCGACTTGGAAGTCTACTTGTCGGCGACGAGTGTCAGCATAGCTCTTCTGTCTTGACTTGGCGGTCTTCAGTCGCTCTCTGACTAGCTGAACTTGCTCTTCTGCTTCACGGAGGATATCTGGCCCAAATTAGTCCTTCTCCGGTTTCTGACCAATTGAGGGGCGTGCGGCACTTCCGTTTGTATAACACCTCAAATGGTGCCATTCGAAGGCTTGACTGATAACTGTTGTTATAGGAGAACTCAACAAATGGGAGGCATTCTTCCCACTTAGCTCCGTATGCTAAGACACAAGCTCGGAGCATATCTTCGAGTATCTGATTCACTCGCTCTGTCTGACCTCCGGTTTGTGGGTGGAAAGCAGTGTTGAAGGACAATTTGGTTCCCATAGCCTCTTGGAACTTCTTCCAGAACCTCGAGGTAAACTGGGTCTCTCGATCGGATATGATCTCCTTAGGAACACCATGAAGGCTTATAATTATGTTGATGTAAAGGGTTGCCAGCTGATTGCCATCATAGTTAGTCTTGACAGGAATGAAATGGGCTACTTTGGTCAAATGATCGACTATGACCCAGATGAAGTCATGCCCCTTGTTTGACCTAGGTAGTCCAGTGATGAAATCCATTCCGACTTTATCCCATTTCCACTCGGGGACCTTGAGTGGTTGCAGCAATCCAGCAGGTCGCTGATATTCAACCTTGACCCTTTGGCATACATCACACTTTGCAACATAGGTGGCAATCTCTCTTTTCATCCCGTGCCACCAAAATCTTTCTTTCAGGTCTTGATACATCTTGGTCCCTCTAGGATGGATGGAATACGGGGTGTCATGAGCTTCTTGCAAGATCAAGTGCTTGAGCTCAACCTTCTTTGGTACGCAAATGCGATTCTTGAACCACAAAGTTCCTTGCTCATCCTCGGAGAATCCTGGGGCCTTGCCTGCCTTTTGATTTTCCTCTTGATGCCTTCAATACCCTCATGTCCCTTCTGGGCTTCCTTAACATCATACATCAGGGTAGGCTTGACTTCGAGGTTGGCCAAGAATCCTGGTGCAACTAGTTCCAATCCAAAGCTTTCAAGTTCCTTATACAAGGCGGGTAGCTTTTCCTTAACCATAGCATTCAAGGAACAAGCCTTTCTTCTTAATGCCTCTGCTACCACATTAGCCTTTCCAGGGTGGTATTGAACACTGAGATCATAATCCTTGATCAATTCTAGCCATCTTCTCTGCCTCATGTTCAATTCCTTCTGAGTGAAAATATACTTCAGACTTTTGTGATCCGTGTATATCTCACACCGCTTACCTAGGAGGTAATGCCGCCATGTTTTTAGGGCATGAACTACAGCTGCCAACTCGAGGTCATGAGTAGCTTAGTTCTCTTCGCGAGGACGTAGTTTTCTGGACAGATATTCTACGACTCTTCCTCCTTGCATAAGAACACCTCCAATCCCGGTTCTCGACGCATCACAATATATCACAAATTCTTTGTGAATATCAGGTGTGGCCAGAACTGGGGCGGTGGTCAATCTCTTCTTCAGCTCCTGGAAGCTTTCTTCGCACTTCGGCGTCCATTCAAACTTCTTGTCCTTCTTCAATAGCTGGGTCATGGGTCGGGCAATGCTTGAGAATCCTTCAACGAACTTGCGGTAATATCCCGCGAGTCCAAGGAAGCTTCTGACTTCCTTCACATTGCTTGGGGTTTGCCATTCAGTCACGGCTTGGATCTTGGTGGGATCCACTGACAACCCTTCGGTAGTCAATTTATGACCCAAGAACCCAACGTCATGCAGCCAAAATTCGCACTTGCTGAACTTGGCGTATAGTTGGTGCTCTCGAAGCTTGTCTAGGACCATCCTCAAGTGTTGCTCGTGCTCTTCTTCCATCTTCGAGAAGACAAGAATGTCATCGATGAAGACGATGACAAACTTGTCCAGATATTCCATGAAGACCTTATTCATGAGATACATGAAGTAAGTTGGGTCATTGGTCAGTCCAAAGGACATGACCGTGCACTCATACAAGCCATATCTGGTTACAAATGCCGTCTTCAGAATATCTTGGGGTCTGATTTTCAGTTGGTAGTACCCAGATCTAAGGTCAATCTTGGAGAACACCTTGGCCCCATTGAGTTGATCAAACAGATCTTCAATCTTGGGAAGTGGATACTTGTTCTTGATTGTAACTTCATTGAGGGAGCGATAGTCAATGCACAAGCGGATGGTACCATCCTTCTTTGCCACAAACAGAACAGGTGATCCCCAAGGGGAGGCACTAGGGCGGATAAATCCCTTCCTCAACCGCTCTTCTAGTTGCTTCTTCAACTCCGCTAACTCTTCCGATCCCATTCTATAAGGCTTCTTATAGATGGTTCCTGCTCCGGGTATGAGCTCGATGATGAACTCAATGTCTCGGTCAGGAGGCATTCCTGGTAGCTCATCAGGAAAGACATCGGGGTATTCGCATACTACTGGCACTTGCTCCAATCCGACTTCAATCAGACAGTTGACTTGGGTGGCTTGAGCAGAGGAGGGGTTGGTGGCAAATTTAACTTCGACTCCTTGGTCATTGGTCATAGTGACAGTTCGGTTGGCACAATCTAACAAGCCTTGGTGCTTGATGAGCCAGTCCATTCCTAAGATCACATCCAAGCCTTGCGATCTTAAGATGTTAAGGTTTGCTAGGAAATCTACCCCGTTAATGACGATCCCGACTCCCTTACAACTTGTCTTGGCTGTCATCTCAGCTCCAGGGGTTTGTACCACCATAGGTTTATTCAGGGGTGTAGGGGTCATGCCACTTTTTAATGCAAACTTTTGGGTGACAAATGAATGTGTGGCTCCTGAATCAAACAAGACAGTTGCAGGTGCTGAGTTGACAAGGAACGTACCCAGCACGACATCCGGGTCTTCTTGGGCTTGTTCTGCAGTGACATGATTCACACGACCCTTGCCATTGTCGGGCCGGTTGCGGGGAGCTTGGTTCCTTGGTGGCATCGCATGGCCTTGGCCTTGGTTCTGCGTATTGGGGCATGGGGCGTCAGGCTTCTTATTGGGGCAATACTTGGAGTAGTGTCCTGCCTGACCACATCCAAAGCAAGTGACTTGGTTGGGGTTGCTGCTCTTGCCGGCATTGTTATTGGGGTTGTTGAAAGCTGGCCTGGGGTTAGCATACTGCTGAGGTTGATAGTTGGTGCGGGGTGCAGGGGCTCTTGGCTGCTGATAGGTTGGCTTGACCGGGGCTGGCTGCCACGAGCGAGGCTTCTGGTTGCTGGAGCTACCCTTGCTGATCATCTTGCGCTTACGGGTATCATCCAAAGCACGTCGCTTGTCCTCAAGCATGAGTGCCTTGTTCACCAAATCAGGAAAGGTTGGGCAGTCACACACAACAAGCGAGTACTGCAGAGTCTGGTTAAGGCCTTCCATGAAGCGCTCTCTTTTGGCAGCATCAGTGCTGACATTCTCAGGAGCATACCTCGACAGAACACTGAACTTCTGCATGTATTCCTTGCCTCAGGGCTCGGAACTCACGCTTCTTGATGGCCATGATTCCAGAAGGAATATGGGCCTTGCGGAATTCTGTCTTGAAGTCATTCCAAGTGATGTTTTGCTCAGCATGCATGACCTTGAATCCATCCCACCAAGCTCTGGCAGTTCCCCCGAGACAGTGGGCAGCATATGCCACCCTCTCATGGTCTTCAGTGCAGCCGACTAGTTCCAACAGATCCTCAATGGTGCGGACCCAGTGGTCTGCATCCAGGGGTTCAGCAGTCTCGATGAAGGTGGGTGGTGCATGCTTCTTGAACTCTGCCAACGTGGAACGTCCATTGCCGTTCCTCGCCGGCTGGCGGTTGACAGCCTGGGCAATCATCTGGAGGGTTGCAATGTTGGCTTGGTGTTCCTCTCGGAAGGCTTGGAGAAGCTGAGCCATGTCCATGTTTGGAGGTGGTGGTGGTGGAGCTTGTCCTTGGGTTTGGTCCTGACTAGTTCCTGCTCCGGCTTCTTGCTGCTGAGTAGAGGCACCAGTACATGTTACAACAGGCATCCTATTGGAGCGGTCAATGTCTCATGATTGGGAAAGATGAGGGAAAGTAATATAGATGGGATGCCTAGTAAGGTGGTGGGCGTGACACAATCTTAAGTTAAGCAAGGGCCAGAAGGGCCAAACTTATGCATTAAAACCGAATGGGGGATGTAGTCGTTTACAAGTTCCCGAAGGGAAAGTATGACTTCCATCAAAACAAGTTGAAAGAAAACACAACACAACATGGTTTCATTTGAAACATTACATGGACTCGACTTCGCATAAGGGGTACAAGACCTATCCTACCTTAAGGGTTACGGACTGGCCTATCCTAGTCATGAACGGAGTCTAAGTGGTGGAATGCTCGGTCGCGTATTCCGGCTCCTCTGGGTCTTCCTCCTCATCTTCACCTGTCTCAGTTTCTTCATCACTTGAGGGAGTGGGGGAGTGGAGGAGCTGAACACGGCACTGCTTCGCCGGTGGCACCATGAAGAGGTTGCGATATTCCTTCGCCGTCATACGGCGTGGCCGAGATGGTCCCTTGGCATGCATAACCTGTGGGGAGCGCCACCTCGATAGGCAACAACGGGCTGTCCAGGGGGTGCACCATCCTTCTTGATCATGTCTGCCTTTGTCTGAGCTAGGCGGAGGAGTTCCTTGGTGTCATGGAGTTCCCTCCGAAGCTCCATCGACTCTGAGGCCAAGTGTTGTGTCAGGCTGTCAGCACACAAGCTGAAGTAGGTCTGGAAATGGAGGGGAAGTCCCTCGTCCATGGGTGGAGCTGGGGCGCTGCTCTCGTCATGACCCTCCTTACGATAGGGCAGGTAGCGAGTGGCTGGCTCACTTGCCATCTCTGGCAGAAGTTCCCTAAGGCAAGTCAGCGCCTTGAGCGCAGTAGTCTCAACGGCGAGGAGCAGGGTCGCCATCTGTGGTCCTTCAAAAAACCAGCTTGTCGGAGAGTCGTTCGCCCTCACGACTACCTCCACGTGATACTCCTTCTTGGTGTTGTCGATCCAGTGCTCGTGATAGGAGAAGGTGGGGGCTCAAGTGAACTGGCACTTCTTGAGTCTGTCCTCAAGAAGCACGGGAAATCCAGTGGTCAGGAAGTCCTCGGGTACGACGGCCATCTACAAAAGTGGAAGGGGAAGGGTCAATAGAGGGGATATGACCCATGTTTGGGATATTTTGGAAAAGCGTAGGTATATAGGTAATTTTGTAGATAGTCTCACTCTAACTAACATCCATGCTAACTAAGGTTTCCTATAGTCAGGATGGCTCTGATACCAGCTCTGTGGGGACCCCGCCTTATAAGTCGTGATCACCGAATGCACGTGCACAGTGATCCCAAAGATCAATGCTGACTGAACACACAGAAGCTGAATAACAAGAGTCTTACATCCGTACATACAGTCTTACACAAATTATGACCATTATGGCCAAGTCTTACATAGATAAAGCCACTAGGCTGAGTACCAAATAAACTTAAGCAGCGGAAATCTTCGTCGATAAGTAGAACCCATGCCATCTGCCTTAACCCTACAGGCATTCTGACTAGGAAACGTCCTAGTTCGCATGTTCGTCTCCAAAGAATTCTTCTTCGAACTCATGTTCTTCCATGCTTGGCCAATTAAATAACCAGTGGCAAGCCAATGAGTACTTTGAATGTACTCGCAAGCAACCCATGATTGGAACAGGGCACAACAATGCAATGACATAACACTAAGTAGGTAGTTTGCAGAAAGCTAGTTTTGAGTGCAATGACATGATCTATCAATATGTAAAGTGTGCATCACGAGAGTATGGATATCCGCATGGACAAGTTACAGATCTCAACATATGCGGAGTTGGACACCAATCCAACTTGTTCATCATGTCAAGCCATCTGACTCACCCCAAATGGTTTATCAACACACACACACACATAGTCTGTATACTCTGGACGTAGTTTAAGCAGCACCGCCCAACTGTCCTTGACCGTGGACACCGCTATTCGAATAGTTTTACACTCTGCGGAGGTTGCACACTTTACCCACAAGATCCGGGGAACTTCCGTGTCATCCACGACGTGCGGTACCTCAAGTACCCGGGGTAAGCACCCGATCATTACCTTTCCCTAGACGACACTAACATAGAGTCCACTCGATTGGTAGTAACCCCCGTGACCAACATTCACATCTTAAAATTGTGGATCCTTGCTCCCATATTCATGACGTACCACAAGCACGAGGTACCAACGGTGTGTCCGGTGCCCTGTGAAAACAGTCATGGCCGCCCTACCTGGCACGACCCCCTCCCTAGAGAGCTCAACAACGACTCTCCCGTCACTAGTAATGCGGGCTCCAAGCTAGTATCGGCCTAGGTAATCAATAATGCCCTTTCCCATATAAGGGTAGAGTGGTCGCGCATGCAAGGTTGGGACAGTCGACAAATCTTAAATCTAATCCGTTTTCAAAACCAACACACACACTTGCCTCGGTACACCAATTCGTCATCAAGTGGTTACCCATCTCATTATCTCCCTCGGGCATAAGTGGCACCCGACGGCGTTTTCAAAAAAGTCTTTTGAAAATACTTTGCCTCCATCACCATGCATATCCCCGTCCCTTTTTGCGTAGCAACTACTCTACCATCCTACCTCCTCCCACCGGCATAACCCTCATAAGGAGCTAGGGTCATGCACCATGCAGGTATCAACGAGGAAGTAACGGTGGCAAACCACCCCATGTGGTCACCTCATCATCATGTCTCCGATGCAAGCAATAAAAATGCCATATGACATGCATAAAAAGGTTTCATAGACATGGTCAAAGGGCTGCTTTCCTGGCTCAGCAAAGTCTTCTGGGTCTTCAAAATCTTCTGGTCCAACTCCCTCGTCAGCAACGCAATCTATCGTTGCAAAATAATAACAATAAAATAAGGCAATAATAAAACAGAAAAACTAATGTGCTCAGAAAAATGTCAACTCATTTTTGTTAAATACTAGGGTTAAAACTAAGAAGGGGAAAATTCTTATTTCTGGATTTGGAGCTGCAGATACAGAGCAATGGATTTTCAAACAAGGATTTAATCGCTCAAATTTGAATTTAAATTTGAACAGCACAGAAAAGTTGGTTGGGCATGTATGAAAGTTACACCATTAAATAGGTGGGATTTTTACAGGATTTTAGGAACTGGAATTATTGCATTTGGATTAATATTTAATCATGTGAAATTTTTGGAAATGGTATAGAAAAAGAAAAAGAAAAAGGGCACTGTGCCCGCTGGGCCAGAACAGCTGCAGTGCAGCAGGCCCAGAGGCGAAAAGGTCCAGGCGAGCCAGCGCGCGCGCGTTAGATTTTCAAACCTGATGGGCGGGGCACAGGCGTCAGCGAGAGAGAGAGGGGCGAGGGAGAGGTGAGGATGATAGGTGGGCTCCACCTGTCATCTCTAACCTCACGATAGGGAGGTCGGCGAGCTCACCGGTGATGCTACAGGGCACGGCAGGTCGAGCGGGTGGCACCGTTGGATTCAGGGGGACGTCGCCGTTCGGGTGGTGGTGGAGGTGGTCTTCGGGGCAGCCTGGTTCGCCGGCGACGAGGCCATGCGGCGGAGGTGCTTCGGGCATCGGTGGTTCCAGCCGCTACCGGCTGCAAAAAGAGTGGGGGAGAGAGGGGAAAGGTTCAGTGATGCCGTGCAGTTGCAGATCGAGAGAGAATGGGGGCGGAGGAGGCCTGCACCGCGTGAGCACCGACGAGCCGAGGCGGTGGAGCTCGAGCTCGATCTCTAGCTCGGGCGGCTTTGGAGACAAATGGGTGGTGCGGGAAGTGGATTAGGAGTGTGGGGGAGCGACAAGGAGTGAGAGAGAGGCTCGGGGTCGCCTTATATGGGCTGGCCGAGGTCCACCATAGGCGCGGCCTACGGGTGCCCGCGGGATCGGCTCGGGTGGCCGTTAGAGAGGGAATGGAGGGCTCGGGGGTGTTCGTGGGAGTGGTCTAGGGTGTCAGGGAGAGGCAGGAGGAGCGGGGCGAGCTACGGGCGGGCCACAGGGGCTGCGCAAGCATCGGCCGAGCGGGGCGGCGTTCTGGCGCGAGCTGCAGGTGAGAGACGAGGCCGCGGGAGCAAGTGGGCGGCTTGCTGGCATGGAGAGGACGTCGAGGGGCATCGACTAGTGCGCGAGGGAGGCTCGAGGTGGCCGGGAGACGCGGCGTCAACGGTCGGGTGCCCTGCCAGGAACTCCAGAGCGCGACTTTGGCCGGCATCCGCGGCTTTCCCGCGTCCACGCGCGTCCACTTGCATCTGGCAGCTGCAGGGGCATGGGCAAAAGCTGGGGAGAGCCTTGGATGCTCTAGAAGGCTGAGAGGAGAGAGGGAGCCTGAGAGAGAGGGAGGAATCCACTGTCCAGAGAAGAAAAATGGGGTTCTCCCCCCTTCATCATTGCCTCCTCGGGCTGCAAAGCACACATGCGCTAGAGGGGAACTAGGAGGGGTCGTGGTAGAAAGTTGAGCCTACGGAGATTAGTGGAAGAGGCCAAAAATGGGATTTTGGTAAAGTGGCAGAAGGTGTTTGATGCTGGTTTGGGCAAGTAGATGATTTCCATTTGCCATGAGAATTAACAGGATGGAATGGCACATAGAAGTAGGATGATCCACTAAGTTTGAGCTCATTTGGGCAAAGTAGCCAATGTAACTTTGGTAAACCCTAGAAATTAACAGGAATGGACTTTCCGAGATTTAGTCATGCAAATTTATTCTCCTTGATGCACCACTTAGTGTAGTGTCATAATTTGAGGTTCTGAACATGTCCACAAAAGTTGAGATCAAAAGGAGAAAGTTGCCAATGTAAAGTTGTTCAAATTTGGTTCTGGACAGAGAGGGTTTTCGGGCACTTTCATCAAGATAACATTCTCTGCAACTTGTGCCATTTGGTCTAGATGCATTACTACACCATCTGAGCATGTGCACCAAATTTGAGAGCATTTGGACATGTTTGACAGTGCAAAGTTGTTCAAACTTGAAAAAGGACAGAAGTGGTTTTGAGAGGTTTTTATGAGGTTATACTGTTCTCCATGTCATGAGACATGGCAAGATCATCAAACATGTCATATGTGACATGCTAGAATTTTCTTGGAATTGTCGGGGAATATTTCCTGTAGAAATATTTCAAATCCTTGAAATGGGAAGAAATGGTTTTGGGAGGTTTTGTCTAATATTTTGAACATGACCATGTGTTGAAACTCATATATGTATATATATGGAAAATATATGTCCACAGAGTTCCCCTAATTTTTGTCAAATATTTTTGAAACAATAAAATAATTTTCCCTATTAAAGACCATTTCTGGCCTTAAGAAAAATCTTTTAAATAAAATAGGAAAATAACTGTTAAAATATATTTTTGTGGGTTATGGGAATCCTATATCTAATTGGTTTCAAATATACTCTTTGAAATATCTTTCATACCCCAAATCAAGTACTTGTAGTGCAAACCATAATTCAGGGGTTTTTGGAAAACTAATTTTTGAAAATACTACTTGGCCAAATTATTTTTGTAAGAAAATACTATATTGCACTATACACATGGCATGATCATTGGGCAGAAGTTTGGGGCAAGAAGATGAAGTACAGAAGGTGGAGTAGTTGACTTTAAAGAGCACTTCAAAAACCACACAGAGAAGACCAACTTCAAAATGAAAGCCAAATAATGCAGAAGTTTTTGTTGGTCCAAATTTTTAGGCTTTTATTAATGCAAAAGACATGTTACAAAATGCAGGGTGTGACAAAGCTTCTCACAAACCAGAGCTTCTCACAACAAGCATGATGGTTTCGGTAGGGAACGTGCCACCTTTGGGGACGAAACGATATCCGTTGCCTCTTATTGCTTTCAAAAAATTTCGAGTGTTAGCATAGAACAACAATAGTGTTGTGTTTAATTTTGGAATTTTTCGGGGTTTGTTTGGACATTTTTAAACACTAACTGGGTTTCCCAGGCATTTTTGCGCATAATTCAAATTTCAACTACATGCACATTCTCCAATTCATACAAACTGGTTGAAAAATCAAATCTGTGTACTTGGTTGCATGATTAGGTCCCATGCAAGAAATGGGAATGAATTTCAAACACCCTGCCACCGTCACTCGGCCACAAACATTGAGATACCTGATTTTTAAATTGTAGTAAATCCAAAACTCGTCTGAAATTCATGAAACCTGGCATGCTATCATGGAACGACATCAACAAGCCGTCGTAAAATTTTTGTCCAATTTGGGGCAGGTTTAGGTATAAGCTTCTCACAAACCTTAGCTTCTCACAAATCTTAGCTTCTCACAACAAGAGTGATGGTTTCGGTAGGGAACGTTTCGGTACGGAACGTGCCACCTTTGGGGACGAAACGATATCTGTTGCCTCTCATTGCTTTCAAAAAATTTCGAGTGTCAACATAGAACAACAGGAGTGTTGTGTTCAATTTTGGAATTTTTTGAGGTTCGTTTGGACATTTTTATACATTAGCTGGGTTTTCCATGCATTTTATGTGCATAATTCAAATTTGAACTACATGCACATTCTTTAGTGCATATAAACTGGTTGAAAAATCAAATATGTGTCCTTGGTTGCATTCATAGGTCCCATGCAAGAAATGAGAATGAATTTCAAACACCCTGTCACCGTCCCTCGGCCGCAAACATTGAGATACCTAGTTTTTAAATTCTAGTAAATCCAAAACTCGTCTGAAATTCATGAAACTTGGCATGCTCTCATGGAGCGGCATCAATATGCCATTGTAAAAAATTTGTCCCATTTTGGGCAGGTTTGGGTATAAGCTTCTCACAAACCTTAGCTTCTCACAAGAAGCGTGATGGTTTCGGTAGGGAAGGTGTCACCTTTGGGGAACGAATTGATATCCGTTGCCTCTTATTGCTTTCTAAATTTTTCTAGTGCAACATAGAACAACAAGAGTGTTGTGTTTACTTTTGGAATTTTTTGCGGTTCGTTTGGAGATGTTTATACATTAACTAGGTTTTCTAGGCATTTCGTGTGCATAATTCAAATTTGAACTACATGCACAAGCTCCGGTGCATATAAATTGGTTGAAAAATCAAATATGTGTCTTTCAGGGCAAGCTTAGGTCCCACAGAAGATATGGGAATGAATTTCAAACACAAGGACATTGTTTATTGCCGGCAAAACATTGATATACCTAGTTTTTAAATTATAGTAAATCCAAAACTCGTCTGAAATTCATGAAACTTGGCATGCTATCATGGAGCGGCATCAACATGTCGTGGTAAAAATTTTGTCCCATTTGGGGCAGGTTTGGGTATAAGCCTCTCACAAACCAGAGCTTCTCACAACAAGCTTGATGATTTCGGTAGGGAACGTGCCACCTTTGTGGATGAAACGATATCCGTTCCCTCTTATTGCTTTCAAAAAAATTTGAGTGTCAGCATAGAACAAGAGGAGTGTTGTGTTTAATTTTGGAATTTTTTCAGGGTTTGTTTGGACATTTTTATACATTAAATGGGTTTCCCAGGCATTTTATGAGCATAATTCAAATTTGAACTACATGCACGTTCTCAAGTGCATATAAACTAGTTGAAAAATCAAACCTGTGTTCTTGGTTGCATGCTCAGGTCCCATGCAAGAAATGGGAATGAATTTCAAACACCCTGCCACCGTCACTCGGCCACATACATTGAGTTACCTAGTTTTTAAATTCTAGTAAATCCAAAACTCGTCGGAAATTGATGAAACTTGGCATGCTATCATGGACTGGCATCGACATGCCATCGTAATTATTTTGTCCCATTTGGGGCAGGTTTGGGTATAAGCTTCTCACAACAAGCGTGATGGTTTCGGTAGGGAATGCATCACCTTTGGGGATGAAACGTTATCCGTTGCCTCTTATTGCGTTCAAAACAATTTGAGTGTCAACATAGAACAACAGGAGTGTTGTATTCAATTTTGGAATTTTTCGGGATTCGTTTGGACATTTTTATACATTAACTCGGTTTTCCATGCATTTTGTGTGCATAATTCAAATTTCAACTACATGCACATTCTCCAGTGCATATAAACTGGTTGAAAAATCAAATATGTGTCCTTGGTTGCATGCTTAGGTCCCATGCAAGAAATGAGAATGAATTTCAAACACCCTGCCATCATCCCTCGACCGCAAACATTGAGATACCTGGTTTTTAAATTCTAGTAAATCCAAAACTCGTCTGAAATTCATGAAACTTGGCATGCTATCATGGAGCGGCATCAATATGCCATGGTAAATAATTTGTCCCATTTTGGGCAGGTTTGGTATAAGCTTCTCACAAACCTTAGCTTCTCACAACAAGCGTGATGGTTTCGGTAGGGAAGGTGTCACGCTTGGGGACGAAACGATATCCGTTGCCTCTTATTGCTTTCAAAATTTTTCTAGTGTAAACATAGAACAACATAAGTGTTTTGTTTACTTTTGGAATTTTTCGTTGTTTGTTTGGACATTTTTATACATTAACTAGGTTTTCTAGGCATTTCATGTGCATAATTCAAATTCGAACTACATGCACAAGCTCCAGTGCTTATAAATTGGTTGAAAAAAATCAAATCTGTGTCTTTCGGGGCATGCTTAGGTCTCATGCAAGATATGGGAATGAATTTCAAACACCAAGACATTGTTGATTGCCGGAAAAACATTGAGATACCTGGTTTTTAAATTCTAGTAAATCCAAAACTTCCCTGAAATTCATGAAACTTGGCATGCTATCATGGAGCGGCATCAACATGCCATGGTAAATTTTTTGTCCCATTTGGGGCAGGTTTGGGTATAAACCTCTCACAAACTAGAGCTTCTCACAACAAGCATGATCATTTCGGTAGGGAACGTGCCACCTTTGGGGATGAAACGATATCTGTTGCCTCTTATTGCTTTCAAAAGAATTTGAGTGTCAGAGTAGAACAACAGGAGTGTTGTGTTTAATTTTGGAATTTTTCGGGGTTTGTTTGGACATTTTTATACATTAACTAGGTTTCCCAGACATTTCATGAGCATAATTCAAATTTGAACTACATGCACATTCTCCAGTGCATATACACTAGTTGAAAAATCAAACATGTGTCCTTGGTTGCATGCTTAGGTCCCATGCAAGAAATAGGAATGAATTTCAAACACCCTACCACCGTCACTCGGCCACAAACATTGAGATGCCTGGTTTTTAAATTCTAGTAAATTCAAAACTCATCTTAAATTCATGAAACTTGGCATGCTATCATGGGGAAGCATCAACATATCGTCGTAAAAATTTTGTCCAATTTGGGGCATGTTTCGGTATAAGCTTCTCACAACAAGCGTGATGGTTTCGGTAGGGAACGTGCCACCTTTGGGGACGAAACGATATATGTTGCCTATTATTGCTTTCAAAATTTTTCGAGTGTCAACATAGAACAACAGGAGTGTTGTGTTCAATTTTGGAATTTTTCGGGGTTCGTTTGGACATTTTTATACATTAACTGGGTTTTCCATGCATTTTATGTGCATAATTCAAATTTGAACTACATGCACATTCTCCAGTGCATATAAACTGGTTGAAAAATCAAAATGTTGTCCTTGGTTGCATTCTCAGGTCCCATGCAAGAAATGGGAATGAATTTCAAACACCCTGTCACCATCCCTCGATCGCAAACATTGAGATACCTGGTTTTTAAATTCTAGTAAATCCAAAACTCGTCTGAAATTCATGAAAATTGGCATGCTATCATGGAGGGGCATCAACATGCCATGGTAAAAAATTTGTCCCATTTTGGGCAGGTTTGGGTATAAGCATCTCACAGACCTTAGCTTCTCACAACAAGCGTCATGGTTTCGGTAGGGAACGTGTCACCTTTGGGGACTAAACGATATCCTTTGCCTGTTATTGCTTTCAAAAAATTTCTAGTGTCAACATAGAACAACAGGAGTGTTGTGTTTACTTCTGGAATTTTTCGGGGTTTGTTTAGACATTTTTATACATTAGCTTGGTTTTCTAGGCATTTCATGTGCATAATTCAAATTTGAACTACATGCATAGGCTCCAGTGCATATAAATTGGTTGAAAAATCAAATCTGTGTCCTCCGGGGCATGCTTAGGTCCCATGCAAGAAACGAGAATGAATTTCAAACACCAGTGCACTGTTGATTGCCGGCAAAACATTGAGATACCTGGTTTCTAAATTCTAGTAAATCCAAAACTTGTGTGAAATTCATGAAACTTGGCATGTTATCATGGAGCGGCATCAACATGCCGTGGTTAAAATTTTGTCCAATTTGGGGCAGGATTGGTTATAAGCTTCTCACAAACCAAAGCTTCTGTCAACCAGGGTGATGGTTTTGGTAGGGAACATGCCTCCTTTGGGACGAAACGATATACGTTGCCTATTATTGCTTTCAAAATAATTCGAGTGTCAACATAGAACAACAAGAGTGTTGTGTTTAATTTTCGGATTTTTCGGGGTTCGTTTGGACATTTTTATATATTAACTGGGTTTCCCAGGCATTTTATGTGCATAATTCAAATTTGAACTACATGCACATTCTCCAGTGCATATAAACTGGATGAAAAATCAAATCTGTGTCCTTGGTTGCATGCTTAGGTCCCATGCAAGAAATGGGAATGAATTTCAAACACCCTGCCACTTTCACTCTGCCGCAAACATTGAGATACCTGGTTTTTAAATTCTAGTAAATCCAAAACTCGTCTGAAATTCATGAAACTTGGCATGCTATCATGGCGCGGCATCAATATGCCATGGTAAATAGTTTGTCCCATTTTGGGCAGGTTTGGTATAAGCTTCTCACAAACCTTAGCTTCTCACAACAAGCGTGATGGTTTCGGTAGGGAAGGTGTCACCATTGGGGACGAAACGATATCCGTTGCCTCTTATTGCTTTCAAAAAATTTCTAGTGTAAACATAGAAAATAGAAGTGTTGTGTTTACTTTTGGAATTTTTCGGGGTTCGTTTGAACATTTTTATACATTATTGCGTTTTTTAGGCATTTCATGTGCATAATTCAAATTTGAACTACATGCACAACCTCCAGTGCATATAAATTGGTTGAAAAATCAAATATGTGTCCTTCGGGGCATGCTTAGGTCCCATGCAAGATGTGGGAATGAATTTCAAACACCAAGACATTGTTGATTTCCGGAAAAACATTGAGATACCTGGTTTTTAAATTCTAGTAAATCCAAAACTCGTCTGAAATTCATGAAACTTGGCACGCTATCATGGAGCGGCATCAATATGCCGTGGTAAATAGTTTGTCCCATTTTGGGCAGGTTTGGTATAAGCTTCTCACAAACCTTAGCTTCTCACAAGAAGCGTGATGGTTTCGGTAGGGAAGGTGTCACCTTTGGGGAACGAAATGATATCCGTTGCCTCTTATTGCTTTCTAAATTTTTCTGGTGCAACATAGAACAACAAGAGTGTTGTGTTTACTTTTGGAATTTTTTGCGGTTCGTTTGGACATGTTTATACATTAACTAGGTTTTCTAGGCATTTCATGTGCATAATTCAAATTTGAACTACATGCACAAGCTCCAGTGCTATAAATTGGTTGAAAAATCAAATATGTGTCTTTCAGGGCAAGCTTAGGTCCCATGGAAGATATGGGAATGAATTTCAAACACCAGGACATTGTTGATTGCCGGCAAAACATTGATATACCTAGTTTTTAAATTATAGTAAATCCAAAACTCGTTTGAAATTCATGAAACTTGGCATGCTATCATGGAGCGGCATCAACATGTCGTTGTAAAAATTTTGTCCCATTTGGGGCAGGTTTGGGTATAAGCCTCTCACAAACCAGAGCTTCTCACAACAAGCTTGATGATTTCGGTAGGGAACGTGCCACCTTTGTGGATGAAACGATATCCGTTCCCTCTTATTTCTTTCAAAAAAATTTGAGTGTCAGCATAGAACAAGAGGAGTGTTGCGTTTAATTTTGGAATTTTTTCAGGGTTTGTTTGGACATTTTTATACATTAAATGGGTTTCCCAGGCATTTTATGAGCATAATTCAAATTTGAACTACATGCACGTTCTCTAGTGCATATAAACTAGTTGAAAAATCAAACTTGTGTCCTTGGCTACATGCTTAGGTCCCATGCGAGAAATGGGAATGAATTTCAAACACCCTGCCACCGTCACTCCCACAAACATTGAGTTACCTGGTTTTTAAATTCTAGTAAATCCAAAACTCGTCTGAAATTCATGAAACTTGGCATGCTATCATGGAGCGGCATCGACATGCCTTCGTAAATATTTTATCCCATTTGGGGCAGGTTTGGTTACAAGCTTCTCACAATAAGCGTGATGGTTTCGGTATGGAATGTGCCACCTTTGGGGACGAAACGTTATCCGTTGCCTCTTATTCTGTTCAAGACAATTTGAGTGTCAACATAGAACTACAGGAGTGTTGTGTTCAATTTTGGAATTTTTCGAGGTTCATTTGGACATTTTTATACTTTAACTGGGTTTGCCATGCATTTTATGTGCATAATTCAAATTTGAACTACATGCACATTCTCCAGTGCATATAAAGTGGTTGAAAAATCAAATATGTGTCCTTGGTTGCATTCTTAGGTCCGATGCAGGAAACGAGAATGAATTTCACACACCCTACCATCATCCCTCGACCGCAAACATTGAGATACCTGGTTTTTAAATTCTAGTAAATCCAAAACTCGTCTGAAATTCATGAAACTTGGCATGCTATCATGGAGCGGCATCAATATGCCATGGTAAATAATTTGTCCCACTTTGGGAAGCTGTCAGGACCCCGATTCCAGGTCACATCGATCTAGCCGGTAACACCTCATATCACTTTGCAGCCTCACGCACGGTATTCCCACGGGTGTCGCCTTACCATGGCCCGGGACCGTTTGCGCCTTTTAGCTCACGTATATGATAGTGTCTCTAGCATCCATATGACAGAGAACCCAGGCCGACATGACTAGTCATGAACCGAAAGTGGCACTAACTTATGGGGACAGGCATATATGAATCAACATTAAGCATGTCGGTTAGTAGCGTGCGAATCCAGGTTGTACCACTGGGCTAATAGGACTCCGTTGAACCAGGCTGTAGCAGGCTAGGCAGGACTCCGGATGTCACCGCGTAACATTTCCCCGAAGGGACAGACACAGGAACGAAGTGAATCACATGCCGGCCAGTCAAGTGTTCCGGAGCAGTAGTGCTGGGCTAGCAGGACTCCGGTGAACCAGGCTGTAGCGGACTACTATGGCTCATGGAAGCACAAGACTACATTTCCCCATAAGTGAGGCTACCAAGGATAAACAACTAGGTTGTCGGATCCCACACATACCAAGCATTTCAATAACATACACACAATATGCTCGATATGTGCAAATACAACATGGCATCACAACAAAACTCTACGACTCAAAGTATTTATTCATTAGGCTCCGAGGAGCCAGATATTACAAACATGCATCTCATGACCCAACATTCAGAGCATACCTGTCAAAGCACATGCGGAAGCTTAACATGTTTGAGTACAGACATCTACAAATGAAAAAGGCTGAGCAGCCTGACTATCTACCAGATCCTGCAAAGGGCACAAGATCGTAGCTGAGGTATCAAGCTAAACGTCGAAGTCCACATGGAACTACTAGCGAGACTGAAGTCTCTCTGCAAAAACATAAATTAAGCAAACGTGAGTACAAATGTACCTAGCAAGACTTACATCAGAACTATCTACATATGCATCATTATCAACAAAGGGGGTGGTGGAGTTTAACTAAAGCAAGCCACCTTTGACTCGGTGGCTATCCTAAACTACGACTACAAGTAACTCTCTTGAGGTGGCGCACACGAGTCCACATATTCACCATATGAATACACCACTATGGATCCGCTTCCGTCTCACTACATGAACGCCATCCATAGCACTCACGCTTATCTTGCACATTTTAGAGTATCCACTTTCACTTGTCTATGAACTATATTGGCAACCAAGTAGTCCTTTACCGCGGACGCGGCTATTCGAATAAATGATGTTAACCCTGCAGAGGTGTACTTCTTCATACACGCTCTCACCACTTACCGTCGTTTACGCGACATGTACTCAGCAACCTTCAAGCGGAATCCCAACGAGGGTGTCGGCCACGGCCTACCTAAACACTCAAGTGTCTAGTCCAGGTTTATCGCCTATCCAGGTTCCATCCGTAGGGAGTCCGGCCGAGGTTTCCACATACGGCCTCGAACGATGTGTACAGGGTTCCGAGACACCAAACGGGCGCCCGGCATACCCGGCCACGGTGTATCTACCGCATCATAGCCCACCCCTAAGGTCAGCGCTATGCACGGCCGCCAACACATATCCTATAAACACCAGAAACTAGTTGCAACTCCTGGACAGAGGACTAGGGTGGTTAAGAAGCCGAGAGGGTCCATTGGTTTCGGGCCCAATGCATGGTAGTAGCTAGTTCTTAAATCACACATACAGATCTCGGTGCTTAAGGACGGTTCCAATGAAACAGCCCACCATGTACTCCTACATGGCCTCTCATCGATACCTTTACCAAATCGTGTTCACACACTTAGCTCTCAACAGTAGGACATGTTCACACACCTCCAATTCATCCCCAATGAATCAGACCTGACTCAACTCTAAGAAGTAGCAGGCATGACAAACAAGCATAAATGAGTAGGCACATCAGGGCTCAAACAACTCCTACTCATGCTAGTGGGTTTCATCTATTTACTATGGCAATGACAGGTCATGCAGTGGAAATTGGGTCAACTACCGCAACATGTAAAAGTTGAATCATTGTTGTCCTAATGCAGTAAAAGAGAGCAGGAGTGAGAGAGTGGGATTGTATCGGAATGAACAAGGAGATTTTGCTTGCCTGGCACTTCTAAAGATAATAGTTCTTCATCGGTGTCATCGATCACGTCGTCGGGAACATCGTCGACTGAGAGGGGACGGTTACCGGCAAACAGAGAAGGACAGTATCAATGCAATGCAACAATATGATGCATGAATGTGACATGGCAATATGAGTGTGTTGGGCTAGTGCAACTCAACCAGGGTGGTTTGAGCTCATTTGAATCAAGGATTCAAATGCAAACTCAAGTTATGGGTTCATAAAGTGCATTAACATGTTTTGAGCTAAACAGCAAGGTTAAGTTGTTTAAACATGCATGAAACCAGTACAGATGGATAGATTGGATTTTTTGATCATTTTCATATATAATTTATTTCATTTGGAGCTATAGATTAATTTCTATGAATTTTTAAAGTTTTTGATATTTTCTGGAATTTCCTGATTATTAATAATTCCAGAAAATGTATTACTGCGTCAGCATTAGGTCATGCTGACGTCAGCATGTCTATAGGAGCCGTCCAGGTCAAACCTGACCAGTGGGGCCCTCTGGTCAGTGACTAACTAACCTAAGTTTAATTAGAGCCTGGGCCCGCATGTCAGTGTCTAATCTACTTAACTAAGTTAATTAGCACTAACTAAAAATAACACTAATTAAACAGGGGCTTGGCCCACACGTCAGTCAGCCAGGGGAGGTCAAACCCCTGGTCAGCGGGTTCAAAACCGCCAGACTTGGTCCATGACCCGATGCCGGCAACGACAGACGCGACGGAGGGCGTCGGGTTTTGCCGTCCGGTGACCAAACAAGCGGCGGGGAGGCTCTATGTGTAGCTGGCGCTCTTCCGCATCCACCGCGACAGAAGTCAGCGGCTGGGGTGGACGGAAACGGCGGTGGCCAGAGCTTGGGCAACGACAGCTGTGGCGCTACGATGCACGGCAAGGCGATATAGTGGCAGCGTTCGTCTCCTGGGAGCAACCCGAGCACGATGACGAGCTCAGGTGCAAGCCGCAGTGTCCCTAGCCATGACGGCGATGAACCACGACGCCGGTGAGCTTCGGAACTCATGGGGGCAACGTCTACGGCGAGGGATAGACCACGGGGTCAGGGGAAACGGTGGCAGAGCTCACCGTGGTTCATACGAGCAGGCCGGCGAGGTCGGGGAAGCACGGACGGCGGTGAATCAACGATGAAGTTGCCGGCGGCCGAAGATTGAGGATGAGCTTGGGGACGACGCTACAGGGCTCCCGCGGTCGAGTGGGTTGGTGTAGAAGACGTAGAAGGCGATGGCGGTTCCTCTGGACATGTCGGCAAGGCGAGGGGGAGGCAGTGGCTACAGCAACAGCGAGCGGCGGCGACGGCTATGCTCGGACGGCACTCGGCTGCTAGAGAGAGGGGGCTAGAGGAAGGGACGAGGATGAGCGATGGGTGAGAGGGACTGGGGTGGCGCGTGGCGGCTTCTAGAGCCTCTCTTGCGTTGGCAGAAGGAGGAGGTGGCCTCGCCCGTGGACGCGCACGGCGAGCACGCGCCCCTCATCCTCCTGGCGGGAGGTTGGGGGTAACTGGCAGCTGCGGGTGGGCTGGGCTGCCAGGTGGCTGGACTGCCCGGTGGGCTACACAGGAGGTAAGCCCAGGTAAGTTTCTTTCCTTACTCTTTTGTTTCAGTTTTCTATTTGTTTCCTCTCTGTTTTGATTTAGTTTTAGCCACTAAATCACTTTAATAAATTCTGTAGGTTATTATATGGCTTGAAATAATTGAGATACCTGGTTTTTAAATTCTAGTAAATCCAAATCTCGTCTGAAATTCATGAAACTTGGCATGCTATCTTGGAGCAGCATCAACATGCCATGGCAAAAAATTTCTCCCATTTGGGGCATGTTTGGGTATAAGCTTCTCACAAACCTTAGCTTCTCACAACAAGCGTGATGGTTTCGGTAGGGAACGTGCCACCTTTGGGGATGAAACGATATCCGTTGCCTCCTATTCCTGTCAAAACTTTTCTAGTGTCAACATAGAACAATAGGAGTGTTGTGTTTACTTTTGGAATTTTTTGGGGTGCGTTTGGACATTTTTATACATTAAATGCGTTTTCTAGGAATTCCATGTGCATAATTTAAATTTGAACTACATGCACAAGCTCTAGTGCATATTAATTGGTTGAAAAATCAAATATGTCTCCTTCAGGGCATGCTTAGGTCCCATGCAAGAAATGGGAATGAACTTCAAACACCAGGGCACTGTTGATTGCCGGCAAAACATTCAGATACTTTGTTTTTAAATTCTAGTAAATCCAAAACTCGTTTGAAATTCATGAAACTTGGCATGCTATGATGGAATGGCACCGACATGCTGTCGTATTTTCGTGTCCATTTTGAGAGAAGGCGCACTCGAATAATAGCCAACAAAGGCATTTTGAAACAAATAGCTGCCACTGTAACATCTCAAACGTTTTGTATAATTTAAACTATGTGTGTTCTGTTAACCATTGACGTGACGCCACGCCTCACTCTTTTAATGGCTAGGAGGTGCCGTGTGGACAGGTGCTTGAGTGCTTGACTAAACGGAAGACGTGCCGACAGCTTCCCGAGGAAGCCAAGAGAAAATGTGCCGAGCAGGATTTCTGCAGCTCTTACTCGCAAACGTTTTAGATAGAACACATGTATGCAAAGTGAGAACTATGGTCTTTCCCCTTAAGTCGAGGGAAAATCCGCAGCGCAGGATTTGTGCATCCCTTGAACGCAAACGGTTGTTTTGGATGACCCGTGTGCAACAATGTACAAACAATTTGGTAAGACTTGCATCTGTCATATTGGGTATGTTGCCATTTGTCAAACTTGGAAGATTTACATTTGTTGATCTAGTAACATTGTCATTTTTCAATACTTGTAACACTGTGATTTGTCAAAATATGCAGCTAGAAATCACTAGCACAGTCTAATTTTTGCAACTAAAATTCAGTAATTAAGCATAGATTTCATTCATAGATTATGCAGTCGTTCTTAATTTATACAAACAGTTCAACTCGATAGCTGAACCAACCAAACTTTTCCCCAATTGTTGCCATCCACGTACTGAAATAGCTAGTTCAACTATATATACTAGCTAATTTTAAGTATGTTGTACGGTTCGACCACATATCTATAGTTAGATGAACTGAACAAAATAGCCCCTAAATACTACTACCACCATGGAGGGGCTTTGTGCTACTTCCGGCAGCCTCTCCTCTGCCGAGCACGCTCAGTAAGAGGTAGAGGAGAAGGAGGAGACTAAGGACAAGCTGGAGAAATGCAATACAGTGCCTGCCGCTACTGCACGTTCAGTGACGCTCACCAGCTTGAACGCCCACTGCCGCTCCAGACGATCCCTCTCGAAGCGGCCGAACTGCTCGTAGATCTCCCGATTCATCGCCTCTTCGTCGGTGTCTGCTGCGGCCACAGCTGTGGTAAGGCTCTTTGTGTGCTCGACGAGGCGCTCCTCCTCCTCCCATAGGAACTCGATGTAGCGCGCAAAGTCGCTGATGCACATGCAGGCCTCCACCTCCCTCCTTCGGGTGGCGGTGGCAGAGCGGGTGATGATCCCGGCGTTCGACGGTGGGCTGGCGGCAACGGTGGCGGACGATGCGGTGGCGGCCGCGACCACCACCTCCCGCCTTCGGGCCGTGGTGGCAGAGCGGGTGATGGCCACGGTGGCCGGCAGTGGGGTGGCGGCCACGACGGCCATCTCCCGCCTTGGGGCCACGGCGGCGGAGCGGGAGATGGCCCTGGCATTCAACGTTGGTGTGGCGGCAATGGCGGCCGGCAACAGCTGCCGACGGGCAGCGGCGGCAGAGCGTGTGGTGGGTGTTCCGCGCACACCCAACAGGGACGCCACGCGCACTACACTACGTCGGGGACTATGCCGCCGCTGCGGTGTAGCCTCCCAGCTGGAGCTGTCCTCTGATGACGGCAGAGTGGCTGAGCGACGAAGACAGAGTGGTGACATTGGCGATTGTGGGAGAAGCACACGAGATAAGCTACAGGGAGGGAGGGGAAAATGTGACGCAGGACTTGCCGGCCATCAGGGTTTTTATAGCAGGCCTGTAAGCATTGGGATTTTGGGGGATTTCATCGAGTTGGGCAGGAAGCTTGCGCGGGAACTTGCAAGGTTGCGCGGGAACGGGCTCACCGACGATTTATTGGCGCCACCATTTGGCCAAAAGAACGCCCCCGTGCGCTGTGCAAGCTTGCGCTGTAAGCCGTCTACGGCGGCGGGGTGACAAGACGTGCGAGAGGAGGACGAAAGGACACGTACACATATGGTTAATACAAAAAAACATTTACGATTTAATTACCTACTATACCCCCATCATGGTTTATAAGTAGGATTTAACTAATAAAATAAAAATGCATGTCGCCAAAGATTATATCGTTGGAGTCGCATTTGAACATAGTTTCCAGCTATACAATTTCTGTAACATGCATTAACACTTTTTAGGTTAAATTTAAGGTTATATACCAGCAAGCGTTTGCCCGCAACACACACGGCTTATTCCATCATAAACAACTCGGATGGATCAACTGTATGCCACGTATCGCACACACAACTCTAATTTGATTCGTGCTTGATGTCTGCGACATCGTTCGCACAGTTCATCTTAATTGACACGTATCACTGTGCCGGCCTCTGCTAGTGTCCCTCTGCAAGTTCTGCTCGCTGTTAAGCGCCGCGGCTCGATGTGCTCGCTATTAGGTGCCGCAGCGCGCTTTGCTCGCGTCCGTTGACGCGCTCTGTTTGTGTCCGTCGGCGCGCTGGGCTTGTGGACAACTTTTCCTTCCGCATTCAACTGATATATGCATATATATATAGGGTGGGTCTATTCTAATAACACCCTAAGAGTCTTATTCTAATAACACCTGCTTATTCTGATAACACCCACCGACCCGAACACCCCGCACCGCCGGAACCCCACCGAACTGCAAACACGAAAAAAACCACCCCAGTCGGCCACCCCCACGCACCCCACCCCCACCGAACCCACATTCTTCCCAGATCAATCCCCACCCACCTATCCTCGATGCCCACGCCCCATCGCCACCACCCCCAATCCCTAGTCCCCACCCCCACGAGCATGGCGCTTCGGCGCGGCGCAGGATCCGGATCGGGATCGACCCCCTAGCGCCTCACTCCTCCTTCGTCTGCCCCGCACCCCAACCTTCCTCCAACTCCGCCGGCAACCACGACAGCCGCCGATGCGTCGCCGACCTGCCATGACCCACCACGGAGTGCGCCCTGTCCTAGATCCACTGCCTCCCCGCTCAACTGGCTTCCTCCCTCTGGTCAACCGCCATGGCTGCCTCCATGGAAACCAGCGCCGCCACCTTCAACCACCGCTACCAGCTGCCTTCGGATCCGGTGCATCGGCGCCCCGGCCCGCCAACCACTACGCCACGTACACGGATCCGCCGGATCCCAGGCTCCGCTCCTTCCCCCAACCTTCTCCATCAACGGTGGTCAACCCACGGCAACTAAACGGGCCCCTCCCCCAACGGTGGCGGCGTGAAGCTTCTGCAGTTTGTGGCGTGCGTGACTGCAGTGTAGCAGGTGCGTGCTTGCAGTCCACCAGCGCGACAGCCCGATGGATGCACTCCGACCTCTGCCATCGACCTTCACGAGCGAGATGCACGCGCCGGCGGGCAAACATAGCCTGCCAAACCTCTCACCCCACCCACGTCGGCGAGCAGGGAGGCGAGGGCCAGCAACACGCACACGCCTCTTCCCATCCCCATCCAAGCTCCGCCAACAACTTCCGGCGCCGCTGCATCGTCAGGATCCGGCGTTAAACCTCCTGCGCGCGACTAGGCCGTGTTGGCCTAGAGCAGTCGCTGCCTGCACCTATAGTACATCCAACGGCGCCGCGCAGTGCGGCCAACGACGGTTTGCCGGACCACCAACGACGGCTTGCACACCCGTGTTGCCTTCGGGCTCCTCTTGCTCTTGCTACCTCTCATCTTCAAGCTCCTCCTGCCCTGCCGGAAGTGCGTTGACATGTTCTTCCAGTGCTACCATGTGTGTTCAGTTGGCAGGCCCGTGCAGCTCGGTTGCCACCCCCGTGCAGCTCGGTTGCCACGGCCGGCCTCCAAAGCCTCCCCCCAACCCCAACACTGGACGGCGCCGCCCCGCCATCCCTTCGCCGCGATGCACGCGAGATACACCACCCCAAGGGCCGTCTCTCCTTCCACCGGCGACGGTCGCGGCAGTGCACTCGTCCCTCTCTTTCACTGGAGTTTGCTTTGTGTTGATCTTCCGTTTGAATTTGCAGGGTTTTTTTAGTAAATTTTTTAAAAGGAAATCAATTCCTTTACCTGAGGTGTGCAGTTTACTTGTGCATATTTCCATATAATTTTGCACTTACTCCTGCAGTGCACTCGATGTGGTCCGCTCTGACCGTGCCCGGAGTTTAGATGGGAGCTTGATGAGGTTCACATTCACATGTACTACTCGACAGTGGTTCAGCAACTCATCCCGTGCAGCTTAGTTTGCACAGGCATGCGGTTTGGTATATCACCCCATGCAGCTTGGCTGTGGTGGCGTACAGTTTGTGCACGTTTTTTTACTGCAAGTTGTGCATCATGCGGTTTGATCTGTAAACGCGTTGACCATGCAGTACTCAGATAATGTATGTCTCATGCAGTTCGGCAAACGTGTGAGTGCATCTTGGCATGTAATTTCTGTGGGGGTTGCATTTTTTTGAATTTGTTGTGCCATGCGATGTGTGGTTATTGGATGTACTTCTTTTCGAAGTACTATTGGTTGTGTCTAGACGTTCATTTCATCTTTCTCAAGCGGTTCATTTTGATGAAAGAAAAAAAGTTAGGAAAAGAAACTAATGCAGTGCACTAGTCTCTACTCTGGAGTCCCGACGCGTTAACACAAAGAAGAAAAAATGGACAAAACTGAAGAATGCAGTGCACTTGGTTCGTCACCACAATCCCAAAGCATGTTAATGAAAAACACTGTCAGCAGTAACTCATGCGATTCAAAGAATAAAAAAAGATAGAAAAATGAAAACAAAAGTAATGTGGTTCAATTCTTATGGTATTTTGAGGTTCACTTATGCCCGATGTGAAGCGCACTTCACTTCGTCGTCTGAGAAAAATTTACGCCCGACAAAACAAATCATGAAGTTCGCTTGACTGTTTGATGCAGTGCGTTCTTCTGTCTGATGACGTACACACGGAGAATTGGGTGTGTCGCGAAAAACAGAGTGTCTACGTTTCAGTATTTTGTTCGCGAAAAACAATGTGGCTCACTTTGATATATGTCGTGGCTCACTTGCCCTTGTGTTTGCGGTCCACTCTAGTTCATAAAAAAAGTTGAAAAAAAGACAACAAAACCAAAACCCGTTTGGGAAAATTTACGCCCCACAAAAAAATCATGTAGTGCACTTGTCGATATGATGAACTGCGGTTTTTAGTCTAAAAGCAGTGCGGTTTTCTGTCTGATGCAGTACACACGACGATTTTGGGTCGCGAAAAAATAGTGTCCGCATTTCGTTGAAAATCAAAATTGCTGTTAAATCGTAAGGAATCAGAGATAGTGTTCTACATGAAAAAGTTGCGTCTCGTCAATATCTATCCAACGGCATATAATTTGAACCATTTCGACAAGCGGTTTGAAAAAAATTCACGAAAAATGGCTGCTGCCTCTCGTCATCAGCCGCATGGTTTTCAAAATTAACTAAAAACCGTAAGGAATCTCAAAAACGTTTCAACGTATGAAAGTTGCGCCTTGTCCGTAGCTTTCCAACGGTGTATCATACGCTTCATTTGGACAAACGGTTCAAAAACTGGAGCGAAAACAGTACCGAAAATTTCAAAAAAATTAAACAACAGAATTCCACGATTTAGTAAATTTGAAACTGCTCTTAAATCGTAACGAATTAGAGAAAATAATAGATACATAAAAGATGCGTCTCGACGATATCTATCCAATGGTGTACCGTTTGCTTCATTCCGACGAGCGGTTTAGAAAAAAACGAGAAAAAACGCTCGCTGCCACTCGTCATGGGCCGCACCATTTTCAAAACTGCTCTTAAACTGTGAGGAATCTTGAAAAGTGTTCAACATGGCGAAGTTGCGTATAATCCATAGCTTTCCAACGGTATATCATACGCCTCGTTCTGATAAACGGTTAAAAAACTAGAGCAAAAACAGTACCGAAAAAACACTGCGTACAGTTTTTTACGACACAAAGTTCACTAGTGTGTATTGCAGCGCTTTTGCTATAGAAAGTGCAGTGTGCCTGCGTTGAGCGTGCAGTGCGGAAGTGTTATCACAATAGTTATTCTGATAATATATATAAACATACATAAACACTATTCTGATCACAACATGAACTTCCCGAGTAACGCGCCTGACCTTCCCCGAGTACTAGGTTGAACTTCAGCTAAAATGTGTACAAATGGGGCTTGCGATATACCGTTGGAAAGCTATGGACACCAGTATCATGACCCAAATTAAAATTTTGGCAAAATGTAAGCGGTTTAAGGGCAGTTTTGAAAACCGTTTTTTCTCATACAAAAAACGTGAATCGTATTTGCAATCGCATTTCTAAACCGTTTATCGGAATGAGGCAAATAATATGGCGTTGGAAAGCCGCTGCAAAACCGCTCCTTCCAGATGTTGAAAGTTTTCTGTAATTCCCTATGGATAAAGAGTAATTTGGAAAATCGTATAATTTCGCAAATGGAACACCCGAGTTGGTATTTTCGATGCCATTGCTAAACGGCTAATCCAATTGAGGAAAATAATATGGCGTTGGAAAGCTTATGAAAATGCGCAACTTTTTCATGTTAAAAGTGTTTTGTAATTTTGAACGGTTTAAAAGTAATTTTGAAAACGATACAAGTTCCACCGAGTTCATATTTTCGAACAAATTTTTTAATCATACGTCCAAATGCAACAAATGATATGTCGTTGGAAATCTTGAAGAAATGCGAAACTTTTTTGTATATATTGTTTCTCATAACTCATTACGGTTTTATGTCAGTTTTGAAAATAGCTAAAAACGTATTTTTGCCGCAATTTCTACAAACTTTATCGGAATGGGGCAAATAATATACCGCTGAAAAGGTATGGAAAATGCGAAAAAATTTCATGTTGATGGTTTTGTCTGATTCCTAGCTGTTTTCATGTAATTTCAAAAACGGCAAGTTCATTCATTCTGCCTTTATCGCGAAACAGATTCTTCGAAAATGCACCGCGTGAAGAACATGGACTTCTCGGCGCGTGTACCTAAACTTCACTCTGTTTTTCACGTGATTTTTTTGCTCGTAGCTCTCCATCCTCTGCTCGTAGCTATCCATCCACTCACTGGAATTTTGCAAGTGATATACCGGTGTAAAGCTGGTGTAAGCACACAACTTTCTCGTGTTGATCGTTTTTTCATACTCGCGATGATTTTAAAAGTTTTTCATCTGAAATTCATTCAGCGTAGTAGTTGAACTTCGTGTTGTTTTCACGTTGAACTTCTGTGACGTACTTTCGTTTGTAATTATCTCATTCATTCGTCACTGTTACACAAATGATATTCCTTTTGTACAAACCTCTCTCACAAATATATTTTTTAATTTTCTCCAACTGAGGTCTTGAACTTATAACAACAAAAAATTTGGATCTTGCCTTTTTATTCATTTTTCTCATATTAAACACACCATGTAGTACAAGAACTTTTTCCATTTTTATAATTTGAATTTTTTTATTTTCTTTTTTGAAATCAAATTGCTCCCAAATAATAATTGAACTTTTTTGTGGATTGAGAGAATTATTTTAAAAGGCAAAAAAATAATTTCTTTTTTGTGTTTACGAACATGGAAATACAAGGTGAACCTCTCTCGCAAAATTTTTTGAACTTCCCTCGGTTACGCGGAAATATCTAAGTTTTTTTTATAGATATTGAACCGCTGTACCTTTTTTATTTGGACTTCATTATGTACTTTTAGAAATGTGAAAATTGGAGGTTTGTTAGAAACGTCGAACTTGTTCGTTATTTGAAATTAAACTTATTGGTTTTATTCTTTAGTAACCGGAAAAAACTGTGTTTTTAAATAAACATCAAACTGCTCTACTTTTTCCAATTTAACTTCTTGGTTTTATTCTCTACTAATGTGAAAACCTGAGGTTTTTTTTATATAAATTGAAATACTCCGTTTTTGAAATTGAACTTCTTGGTTTTAATCTTTAGCATTGTGGAAAATCTGAGTTTTTATAAACATCAAACAACTTCATTTTTTTAATTAGGACTTCTTGGTGTTATTCATTAGTAACGGGAAAAGTCCCAGTTTGGTCATAAATATCGAACTGATACAATATTTAAAGTTGAACTTCTAGGTCTTTTTTTAATAGGGGGCAAATATATTTTTATAAAAAATCGAACTACTCTTCTTTTAATTTGATCTTCTTGGTATTGTAATAAACATTGAAATTTTCCATTACTTAAATTTGAACCTCTAGGTTTTTTGTCGAAACAAGGAAAATCCATTTTTCATAAATTTTGAGCTGCTCTATTTTTTAATTTGGCCTTCTTGGGTTATCTTTTGTAACGAGGAAAAAATTAATTTAATAATAAATATCAAACCCCTCCGTTATTTAACTTTGAACTTCTAGTTATTTTGTCCGAGCTTCTAGGGGTCTTGCTAGAAATGGAGAAATCTGTTTTTCTATTAAAAAAATTGAACTGCTATATTATTTCAATTTGACCTTCTTGGTTACATTGGAAGCTGATATATCCTCCATGGAAAAAACATCGGCCAAATTGACAACACAACATGTCCATATTGCAAGGATGAACTATAACTATATGAAAGTAAACATAGAAAGATACAATCAAATTGTTGTGCATGGTACACTAAAAATGTAATCTGAATTCGCTGCACTTTGCAGAAAAGCAACAGCCTCATCGATGGAGCAACCTGTAGACCATACAGGGTTACTAAGTAAACACCCTGTAGTACATAGCTAGCCGACAATCCATCTCTGCTTAATTGGTTCATCGACACATTTAGCTAGTTGGCCTACTTTTTTTACTTCAACCAAATTGATTCATGAACAATTGTCCAATTTTTTTTCAATGGACAAAAACTTGTCCATGAATACATTGGCCTGCTGAAAATCAACATTTTGAACCGCAGTCAAACTGCAGCCTTTACTACTTACTGCACAAAATGGTGCTCTACAAAATCAAAGGAAACAGTCATTCAATCATGGATCAGAAATGCCCGAATTACAATGTCTGAATTACAATGCCCGAATACAATCAAACAGTCATACTAATTACTAATTACAATGATCAAATGCTGCACAATCTTCGCGGAGGTCAGGTTCAGAAAAATGATTCTCATGCACATTTACATTAAACATCTAGCATGCCCAAAATAGGAATGAACATATTGTACATCTATCAGATCAATCATCGATCAGTGAAACTCATGTCCACTGAAGTATCACCAAACGAAAAATAGTTAGAAAAAACCAAAATGTGAACCTCCTGTGAATGTTCCAGCGGCCGGAGAAATTAGGGAAATCATCCAGCGGGAGGAGAACAACCCTGCCAACGGGGGAGAGGGTGGACTGGCGAGCATCAACGCAACTAGGCAACACCCTTTGGGTGATTGGGTGCGGTAGGGGAATGGTGGTCGGACGCAACGGCCGTAGGAGGCGATGGGGCGGGGGCGCGTCTGCCGGAGGTAGAGAAGGAGAAGAGGATGGCAGAGGGAGGGAGGAGGCTCACCGGAGGGAAGGAGTGTGGCATCTGCGACGGCATCAAGCGGGGGACTGTGTGGGAAGACGACCCGGGACTGACGACAGGTTGATGGTGCTCAGAGATCCGCGGCGGTGGCGATTGGGGCACAGAGCCAACTGCGGTGGCGGGATCCCGAAGGGGGAGGTGGGGGCGCCCGTTCGTTGGGAGTTTGGTGGGTGAGGCAGCACTGTATGGATGGCGGCGGCGACCACGTCGGGAGGATGTCACCGGCGGCAAGCTAGGTGGATGGAGGTCGCGCGGGGCCGGCGGGGAGGGGATGTGCGGAGGGGTAGTGCGGGGACGGGCGACGAGGGGCCGGCGGGAAGGGGCGGCGTGGAGGGGTAGTGCGGGGATGGGCGACAAGGGGCCGACGGGAAGGGGCGGCGCGGGGCCGGCGGCAAGGAGCGGCACGGAGGGGTAGCACAGGGCCGGCGAGATGGACCGGCGCGGAAGGGTCGCGCTGGGCCGGCGGAGAGGGGTGGCGCGGGGCCGGCAGGAGGGGCGGCGCGAGGCCGGCGGGAGGGGCGGTGGGAGTGCTAATCCGGGGATGGTGGAGGGCGTCGTCACGGGGATGAGAAGGTCGTGGGTGATGGAACGGGCCGTTCGGGACGTCCAGAACGGGTGGGTAGATTGCTTTGTTTTTTCTCTGTTCGGATCTGTGACATCCCATCGCTCCTATATAGGCCACCGTGATCCAAATAACTATTCTGATCCCAGGATCAGAATAGTGCTACTCTCTCTCTCTCTCTATATATATAGGGTCACGCTATTCGTCACCCTGAGCTCAATGCACCGTAATTTTACGTTTCGTAAGTTTTGTTTTATTTCCGATGCAAAAAGGGATGGTAAGAAAATATATAATCGCCGTAAAAAATATTTTATGTTATGTAAAATTACAAACGTAAAAATATAGTCTAAAATACACATAAACGGCAAATTTTCTTGTCTTATGACCTATATTTTTATTTTCTTATGTCAAATTTTATGTAGTGAATCAATAAGAATGTAACTATTTCAATTTCAAACGTAATTTAATTATGAAATGATCGTAAGATTACCTCGGATGAAGAATAACTTATTCTACATCTAGGTGATGAATAGTAACACTATATATATATATGGTTGCTCGCCGTTGCTTCATTAGGACCGGTTTGTACTAGTACTGGGCCCAAACGAGATGGGCGAATTTCGTCCAACTTTCGTTTTTTGGACGAAATCCAAAACTCTGCCGCAGAGCGCTCTGTTCCCGTGCCTCCGCGCACGCTCTGCCAGCGGTTGGGCGTGCGCACGATCACGTCAGGGGCCCCATATGCATGCGGTTGCGCCGCGCACGTTGCCACACGATGCAGTTACGTGTGGCACGATGGAGTTACACGCTTTAAATTAGAACTGCCATCAGGGCCTACTGATATTCCTGGCCGTCCGGCTTCCCCTTTAATTGCCGCAACCATTATAACCTTAGTCTCTTCAACCTTTCGATTGCGCCCCACAATAGAACAAGCACACCCACGATGACACATAGAGAGGGGATGTCCAGCGGCTCTCCAATGGAGTTCGGGGAGCATAGGGTGGAGACCCACGCGAGGGAGAGGGATCTCTCAGTGGTGTACACCATCGACCCGGCCGTGGTGGACGACTACATCAACAGCGTTGAGCAGTTGCTTGCTCGAGACAAGTACAAGGTGGTCGGCATCGACCCCCAGTACACCACCGGTCATCCCGGCATAGATCAGAAGGTTGCCGTCGCCCAGTTGTGCGTGGGCCATCATGTCCTGATCTACCACTACTGCATGGCCACAGAGCCTTGCGGCCGTTTCAATAGGTTTGTCAATAGCACCGACTACAAGTTCGCCATGGTGGAAACCATCGACGATGTAAATGCGCTCCGTGTTACAGGCTTGGCCTGCAAGAACCTTGTCGAAATCCGTGACCACTATCGAGTCTGGGGCAACACGAAGAAGGACTCCCTAGTTGAACTCGCCTCGGCCATCATCGACCCCTACTACGAAAAGATGAAGCTGGATGCCTAGAGAACAAGTCCCCTATCCTGGCACAGGGCCTGGATGTGGCAACTTGATGAACCTCACCTCAGGTTCGCGGCCAAGAGCATGTACACAAGCTACGAGATGCATAGGCGGATCGTTGACATGAGGAAGTGCCTCGTTAGCAAAATCGACGAGCCCAGATCGAGTCACAAGAAGTAGATGATGATCAGATGGTTGTTTATGCTAGTTAATCATGCATATTATATATAGTTTACTTTATTGGTGTGTGGAAATATCATGTGTGTAGTAGCCACCTTTGTAATTATGCATGTAATAGTTTACTTTGGTGTGTGCAACTGCCATGGTTGTAGTAGCCACCTATGTAAGTGGATGTTTAATTTGGTTATGCAAGCATGTCCTTATAAGTGTGTGTGTGTGTGTGTGTGTATGTTGTTTTGTATGCAATGCCATCGCACAACACACACATCTTATTAGCAGCAACCATTTGTGTTATTATCGGTCTTCACACACATTTCTCATTACAGACCTGTTTGCCGTGTATCACACACATCTTGTTAAGTTGAACCGTTTCTGTTCTCATGTCTCAATGCAAACACTTCATTCGAGTGAAACGCATGTCGTATATCGCACACACCTTCATCTGGCTGACCGTTTGTTTCGTGTTGCCTAATCACAAATAATTCATCCGAGTGAAACATATGTTGTATATCGGACACACCTCCATCTGGTGGCCCGTTTCTTTTGTTCCTCCTCATCGCAAACAGTTAATTGAACTGAACCGTATGCCCTACATCGCACATGCAACTAAAATCTTAACCGTGTTTCATGGCTTCTCCATCGCAAACATTTTGCACCTTTTTGACGGGTTTTTACACCACCGTTTGCGATTATGGCATCGCACACAGTTTCGTCGAAGGGTCTTTGATCGTAGTGTCACATTAGCAACATCCTGAAGTAGTGTATATCTAATAATGAATCTAATGGTATTGATTTGTTATTGTATATGTTATTATTTCTGTCTATGAACTTTGTCAAACTTTGTAAACTTTGAGTGAAGCTAAAATGCGTAGTAAATAAAAACAGAGGGAGTACGCAAGGACTACTATAGTTACTACTGCCGGAACATGGAAAGTTGGACCCCTAAATGTGGGCACGAACTGGCCACACCTCAATTATTCCTTCAAACAGTCGAACACCTACATTGGCACACCATCTGGCTACTTAATCAAGTGTTATGCTTCACTAGTTGAAAAGGAAAAGGGTGGTACCATACCCAAAACCACCACACTTGGGGCTAGGGTAACAACTTTGTCGGCGTTCTGGGAACGGGGGTCCCTAGACTTGCCTGCCTGCGGCCTGCGGCGTGGCTCAGGTGGGGGCCCAGCACGGCCCAACTTCATCAACACAGGCTCAAGACCCTCGCGAGGGACCAAGCCTCGTGGGGCGGACGACAGGAAGCTTCCTCAGAGGCAGCCTCATCAGGCAGGCTCGCGAGGAGGCGGAGAGATCAAGGCAGGGGTACCTCGCGAGGATCCCATGACGCAAGCCATGACGATCAAGGCCAGGCGGGCGCCGGCCTGCGCAGTGTCCTTGTTTCCCCTTTGGTGCAAAGGGGGCAAGCACAGGCCAAGGCATCGGGCAAAGGTTGCCATTCTGGTGCAACAAGACCAAGACCAGTAGAGCGGCAGGACGGAGGTCACCATGGAGCCCAAGACGGCGTCATCCCGAGTGCTTTTGGCAGCCGGAGACCACCTTTGGTCAGGATAACTTGTACTAGATGTTCCCCTTCAAAATGGCCAATTGTTGGCGCCCTTCCCGCTCAATTATTAGGGGAGAGGCCCAGGGCCTCTATAAATAGAGCTAGCCTCCACCAAGGAAGGGGGGACACCCGGGAAGAAAGAGGAGAGAGAGAGATCTGGTAGAACCCTAGTAGAGAGAAAGAGAGGCGACAGAACTCACCCTAGCAGTTCATCGCACTAGCTCAAGAACACCTGTCGCAAGGCTGTTCTTCCCTTGTACTATTCATCACCAGCCCCAGAGGCAATCCACCACACCACACACTAGAGTAGGGTATTACACCACAACGGTGGCGCGAACCAGTATAAACCTCATGTCTCTTGTGTTGTTCATCATTTCCATCTTAGTTCAGACGAGAGGATCGGACGTAGATCGGTAGGGGAGAGATCTCCGCGCGCACCCCAATGTTCGAACCTCAAGGGTCTACCAGAACCCGAAATCCGACATTTGGCGCCAGGTAGGGGTGCGCCGGAATCTTTCTTCCACTGTTCGTGTGTGATCTTCCGTCGTGTCCATGGCTGACGCTCGCCGGCCTCGCGCCGAGCGCCGGGCTGCTCGCGCCACTCACGTCGCCCGCCGCCATGTCGTTCCCCGTCGCCCGCCGCCAACGCCGCCACCGGCCCGGCGGGGAACGAGCAGCAGGCCTCGTCCCAGCATCCCTCGGTGCGGCGGGGTGGCCGCACCGCCACCCCATCGCTGACTCCAGCTGGCTCGTCGTCCCACGCCTGTCGCGCACCCATGGACGCGCACGCCTCACTGCTCTTGGCGCGAGAGCTCCTCCACTATCGCCCCGTCGACGACCTCTACGAGGACTGGCTCGCCCGCATCACCAAGCTCGTCAGTGCCGCAGGGGGCTCCCCCTTGCGGTCCCTCTCGCTGCTTCACCCTCCATCCCGTGCCGGGGGCGAGGATCAGGAGGCGCCTCCGCCGCCTCCTCCCCAAGAAGGTGCGCAGCCCCAGGGCGGGACCCTCCACGTACGGCACATGCGCAGCAAGAAGGAAGCTGCCAAGAGATCCCACGTCCCTGGGATGGTGCTCGCGCGCTCCCAGCGCCGGCACGCCAAGATCGCGCCCCAGCGCCTCCACGACGAGACACTGCGCTGCTCCCAGTGGCGGCACGTGGTGACCCACAAGAACAATTCCAGCACCAGCAAAGGGTGCCGGTGGCCACGGTGGGCTGCCTCGCCTTCACCCCCGAGCTGCGCGACGTCACATGGCCAGGCAAGTTCAAGCCTGACCTCCCTCCCTGCTACGATGGCATAGCGGACCCCGCGGAGTTCCTGTAGCTCTACGAGTTGGGCATCGTAGCTGCCAACACAGATGAAAAGGTCATGGCGAATTGGTTCCCCATGGCGCTCAAGGACGACGCCCGCACCTGGCTCCTGAAACTGGCTCCCGGAACGATCTCCTCCTGGAGCGAGATGCGCACCCGCTTCATCGCCAACTTCCAGGGCACACGCGACCGGCCCCCGGCCATGAGCGACCTACGCCGCATCAAGCAACAGCCAGGAGAAACCCTGCAGAAGTACATCAAGCGCTTCAACTATGCTCGCCTCAAGATCCCCAAGGTGACTGAGGAAGCCATCATCTCAGCCTTCTCTGACGGCGTGCGCGACGTGAAGATGAAGGAAGAGCTAGCAATCCATGAAGACCTGTGCACATCCCTGGAGCTGTTCAACTTGGCGACGAAGTGCGCTAGGGATGAGGAAGGGCGTCTCTCCCTCCTCGAGCTCCCGACAGCCGACCCGGAAGAAAAGAAGCCCAAGGCCAAAGACGTGAAGCGCAAGGGGGCTGCCGTGCTAGCAGCGGAACCAGACACCAAGCAAGGCAGGGATCAGCCCGAGTCATCCAAGGGTGGACGGTACTGCGTGTACCACGATCTCCACACCCACAACACCAACGAATGTCAAGAGCTCAGAGCCGTGCGAGATGGGCGGATCGGCCGACGCCCAGAGCACAATGACAGGGGCTATGGCCGAGGAGGAGGAAGAGGTGGCGGACGATCGAAAGACCGTGGCCTTCGCCAGGGATGGCGTGACCGCCCTCGCGAGGATCGTTGGCAGGACTAGCCTCGCGAGGGAGGCTGGAGGGACCAGCCTCGTGAGGGCCACCCGCACGGCAACGCAGGCCTCCCTCCTCTGCCGCCTCCACCAAGGAGGAACGAAGACCAACACCAAGACGATGGGGCTAGGGGCTTCCAAGAGCCGCGTGCAATTGCTTGCATCTTGGGTGGCACCCAGGCCCCAGCCTCACAGCGCATCTTCAAGCAGTTTGCTCGCGAGGTGAATGCAGTCCTTCCCAAGCTTGAGGCCACGCGCCCTCTCAGGTGGTCTTTGTGCGCGATCACATTCAGTTCCGCAGACTAGCTCAAGTATGCGTCAACGGCCGGAGTCCTCCCGATGCTTTGCTCCCCAGTCATCAGCAACGTGCAGGTCACCAGGACCCTCATCGATGGCGGGGCAGGACTGAACGTCCTATCCGTCGAGACGTTCGACAATCTCCAAGTGCCGTACGACCAGCTTCAGCCGACCAAGCCTTTCTCAGGAGTCAATGATGGTTCCACTGTTCCAATTGGGCAGGTTCGCCTTTCGGTCACCTTCGGGCAAGGCAAAAACTACCGCACCGCGCTCATCAACTTCGACGTCGCTCACATCTGCCTGCCGTACAAGGCCATCCTTGGGTACCCAGCCCTAGCCAAGTTTATGGCAGTGACTCACCATGGTTACAATGTCCTCAAGATGCCAGGAAGCGGTGGAGTCATCACCGTACCTTGTGAAGAAAGGAACGCAGGGTGCTCGCTTGAGCATGCGTTCCAAGCCGCAGCAATTGAAGACCCAGATCACGGGAGCGGGAGGCCTCCAGAGGCGACCCTCAAGAAGAGGAAGACCTCACCTGACCCGAGCCGCAAGGAGGCAGGCACCTCCGGAGGTATCACACCAGGATTCGCGCCCGATCAGGGAGCGCCGCCCTCTCACGCATAGGAAGGCGCGCCCGACGCCCTCCTCAGGTAGGGCTCGGGGGCTCTCTCCTGGAGAGCCGCCGACCTTGCCAAGGTCGCGGGGGAGGCACTCGGGCACCACTTGGAGGTGTGCTTTCAAGCACGCTTCCCTCGGGAAGGTACAAGTCAAAGGAGACCAAACCCTCAGGAGTTCATCGCAAGGAACACCCATGAGCTACAAGAGTCCAGAGTCATGCGCGGCAGCCACCGCACACCTGCCGTGGCCCCACATCCAGGTGAGGATGGACGACTGCGCGTCTGCGTCAATGTACCAGGGCTCAACCGAGCTGCGTCCCAGGAGCGCCTATGGCCTTCGGCCGTAGGGCGCTGCGAGGGACCACCTCACAGCTACGTTCGCATGCCCTTTGGCCTGCCGAGCGCGGTCGCCGCACATCAGCGCCTGTCGAGGAGCATTCTGGAGGCTCAGGAGGGCAGGCATCGCGCGGTCCTGGCGGATGTGGCGATGGTCCCTGAAGACCTGCACGTTCCATCGGAGCCTCCCGAGGCCCCTGGGCCTGGGGGCTCATGAGGGCCGACGTCTTCACCGTGCATCGCTCACTTCCTCAGCATCACCTCATCTTCAACAGCACCAGGTGACATCTTTCAGAGTTCTACTTTCAGTTGGGAGCGCCCACAGGGCTGCACCATTCCCAGGCTGCGTATGTCCGTCCCCGCGGCATGTATCCATTTTGGTCATGCTCTTTACTTACCTTGTTGGGGGCGCCCCTCAGGCTGCATCATCCCCATGCCGCTCGGGCCTGACCAAGCGGCAGTTGCTTTTCCAGCATTTACCTTAGGGTGAAGTTGTTTTTGCACGCTTAATCTGATTCCCATAATTATCACCTACTGCTTGTCGTCATGCAAAGCGCTTGCACGTTAAAAGGGGGGTACCTGAGCATCGCGACTCATGGGCTCCTACTGGCTCTCCAGCCCTCACCCCTGGCCTTGACCCACGACATCGTGACCTGTCATACCAGCGGCGGTTGAGCTCACTCGAGGGCCGGGACCTGAGGACGTAGAGCATTTGCATTCTAACAACCCTACAGGAACACACCAATTGATAAAGGCCCAGAGCCAGGCGCAACCCGCATCGAGGTAGGGCCTCGTGAGTCCCGCGCTGGCTCACGGGTGCCCAGATACACCTCTCCTAGCCCTACCGTGCCGGCCACGTGTCAGGGCGGAGCTGTACATGCCTCGGGGGCTCCTCCCGGAGGGGAGCCCCCTCCCACGCACCAGTGGAAGCACCATGCTCCGCGCTGGCTGACGACACTGCCGAGGAGCGGCTATGCCCGTACACATATGGAAGCGCTATGCTCCGCGCTGGTGATAAACAACTGAGGGCGGCCCAAGGCCGTACCAACCTCAGGGAGCCCAGAGCTCAGTGTCCGGCACCATCGCAACGCCTCCCCTCGGGAGTGCCACGCGAGGGGGCTGGACACGGGGGCTACGCCCGGGCCTCGCCTGAGCGCACGCCACCCAGCCAGGTCCCATGGACCTGGTCGTCGGTGCCACTCCCCGAGCGGAGCCAAGGTACGAAACCCGTTTGAGCGTCAAGGGGGACTCCTGAGCATCGCGACTCACGAGCCTAACTTTCCACGTAGCCCCTCACTCCTTAGTCCCGTCCATGGTTTCCGGTCGGGGCTAACGCTGGGTGAGGTACACGCGGGGCCGGGCTCTACCGACGTAGAACGGTCAATCCACTTCTCGCTCCCCCCTTCCCTACTTGTTGCTCGCGGGTCAAGGGGGACTCCTGAGCTTCGCGACTCAGGAGCCTAACTTGCCATGTAGCCCCTCACTCCTTAGTCCCGTCCTTGGTTTCCGGTCGGGGCTAACGCTGGGTGAGGTACGCGCGGCGCCGGGCCCTGCCGACGCAGAGCGTAAGCAAGTAGGAGAGGAAAATGCAAATTCCAGGAAATTCAAAACAAATATTACAAGCCATAAGATTGTTCCACAATGCCAAACACAAGTTTAAACGCCTCCGCGAGGCATGGTGCATGTGCAGGAATAAAACAGGATGGAAGTCGCGAAGGGATCACTCCCCAGTAACGCCGTCACCGGTGGTGGAGTTACGCTGGACGGCTTCGCCTCCCGAGGTCGCGAGGCCGGTGGCACCGCGCCCGGGCAGGACGCTGGGGGAGCGGAACTTCCCCAGCAAAACCTCGGCTCGACCTCTCACGGCCTCAGCGACGACAGCGGCACGGTCGCCGCTCACGGGCTCCAGTAGGCTGTCGAAGTCGACATTGGGGTCGCGCAGGTAGACATGGCTGAGGACACGCGTTAGCGCCACAGAAGACAGGGCACGCGCCCCGGCGTCGACCGTGGGGCCAAGGCCGTCCGCGATGTCCTCAAGCGCATCAACCAAGAAGGGGAGCAGCTTGGCGGGGCCGTTCTCCTCACCAGCCAATGGCTCCTCCAGACCGCTCTCATACAGCGTCTTCAGTATGCCACGGGCCTTCCTCTCCAGCCTCACGAAGGCCACCTGGTCCTTCGTCAAACCTTCGCCTTGGCGTCCAGCTCGGTCCTCTCCGCCTTCAGCGACCGCTCCAGCGTCTCCAGTCGGCTGTGGCGGTCATCAAGCTTCGCGTGCCAGTCCTTGGCGGCAGCCTCCCTAGCCTTCATCTCCTTTGCCATCTCCCGGCGGCTGTGCACCTCCTTGGCGAGCTCGTTGCGCAGGCCTTGCAGCTCGGCCTCAAGCGTCTAGCAGCGGCCCTGGGCATTTGCAGCGTCGCCCAGTGCAGCGTCGCGAGCGGCCTTGGCTTGGTCAGCGGCCCGCTTCTCCTCGTCGGAGGATGACACGGCCTAGCTCAGCACCGCTCGGACGGAAGAAGTAGAACGGGCCCAGCCAGAGGCCAACTCGAGACACCCGGCCACCAGACGAGGGTCCGCGCTTAGGAGATCCTCCTGTAGTTGGCTTAGCTCATGGGCAACCTGGTCCAGGACAACGGCGGAGGAAGCAGAAGAGACAAGAACCTGTGGAGCAGGCGGAGAAGATGGCAGCGTGACCACGGCTTGGCAGGAAGGGACCTCCTGAGCCTTGGCCGCCACGGCCGCAGCGTCGGGCACAGTCGACTCCAGGTCCAGCGGGGCCACGGGGGATGACTCCTCGCCGGGGTGCCCCAGTTGGCCTCATGAGGGCGGTTGGGTCAGAGAGGTGCGGGCCTCGCCGTCCTCTCCCCCAACAGCCGAAGGTGTCGCCCCGGCAGACGTATTCGCCACAAGCGGGGCCGCAGAAGCCTCCTTCAACTTCTTGGCAGTAGGTGGCGGCCTGGTAAAAGAGCGCAAACATCAAGCTTCAGCGGCAGAAACCAAGCAGAGCACGAATCGAGCACTTACTCGACGTCGTCCATGGACTCAAGCAACTTCCGGCCAAACTTGAAGCCCGAGAGCCTGCAGCGGGGGTCAGCCTTGGAGGGCCCAGAAGCATAAGGCGCGTCAGGAGGGATGGAGCTGGCCTTGGACCCCCAGGGACCAGCGCAGGCCCTGGGGGAACCAGGCTCGACCTGCCCTTCGTCGTGACCGAGGAAGAGCCCTCCCTTCCTCGCCTGGCGCTGGCCTCGTCGTCGTCCGGCATGGAGCAGAGGGCCTGGGACCTGCGCCGAGGGAAGGACTCCCCCAATCCTCGCCAGTCTCCTCTGAGTCGGACGCTTCCTCCTCCGCCTCTTCTTTCCCACTGGAGCCGCCGGAGGACAAGTTCACCGTCGCCAGGACCGCCAGATCTTCGGGAGCTGCCGTGGGCACCAGCCCCTCACTGTTGAAGGTGGGCATGGCGTTCACCACCTGGTCCCAGTCGTCACGAAGGAACAGGGGGACGGGGGCGTCCGCCGGGCTCGCCACGTCTCCCCCAACCAAGGAATGGAGGGCCGCAGTCAGATCCTCGTCGGTCAGGGCCTCGGAGCTCAGCCACAGGGCGGCGTCTGCTCCTCCAAGCCTCCACAGTGGGAGCGAGTGCTCCTGGAGTGGAGCAACCCGATGCTCCAATAACTCCCTCAGAAGCATGGCCCCGGTCAGCTTCGCCGCCCCCAAGTTGCTTGGCCTCAGATCCGTGTTCATCCTCCTCAACACCGCCTTCGCGCGAGGGTCGACGAGCTCCGCGCGGGACCATGTGTCAACGGACTTAGGTTGCCCTGTGGGCAATACCAGACGAGGGTGGAGGCGCCCAACATCCATCATGACCCACTTGCTCCGGTAGCCTTCGATCCTCTTCCCAGGCTTCAAGATGGCGTTGGAGCTGGAATATGCAATGAAGCTCGCGCATGCGGAGACCTGAGAGCTAGAAACCCGGAGGGAGAAAAAGTGGCGTAGCAAGGCCACCGAGGGCTTCACTCCAACATGAGCCTTGCAATAGTAGGCAAAAATCGCCAGGAGAAGGATAGAGTTGGGGTGGAGATGCAAGGCCTACAAGTTGTATTGGTGGAGAAAGGCATAGAAGAACTCAGAGAAAGGAGGCACCAGACCGGCGACAATGGTGCTCACGAAGAACGGGTAGAAGGTGCTCCCCTTGCCCTCAGGCTGGTCGGAGCCGACCTTGAGCACAGTCGCCCCATCGCTGCCCTGCGCCACCGTCATCAAGCACGCGAGGGCGAGGTTCTTCTCCGAAAAATTTGGGGAATCCAGGGCCGGCGAGTACCAAGCATCAGCCGGGGACTTGCGAGTCGCCATGGCGTGCCGGATGCGAAGGATTGAGACGGATCTGTTGGATTTCGGGAGCAAGAGGGAGGAAAGCGAGAAAGGGGATCTAGGGCAAGACGGATGAGAGCAGGGTAAGTAAGCCTGGCCCGGGCACCCCCTTTTGTCAGTCATGCAGTTGCCGAGGCGTCGTGGGAAGTGCAGACGCCCACATCAAATCAACCGCCACGCGGCGCCCAAGGCCGCGGGCTGTTAGGGCCCGCGGTGCTTCGTGCTTGCCCCTTCGCTTCTCTGCTAAGCCAAGCCCGCACGCGCCTTGGGCCCGGGGGCTACTATCGGCGTTCTGGGAACAGGGGTCCCCAGACTTGCCTGTCTGCGGCCTGCGGCGTGGCTCAGGTGGGGGCCCAGCGCGGCCCATCTTCATCAACACAAGCTCAAGACCCTCGCGAGGGGCCAAGCCTCGCGGGGAGGACGACAGGAAGCTTCCTCAGAGGCAGCCTCATCAGGCAGGCTCGCGAGGAGGCGGAGAGATCAAGGCAGGGGTACCTCGCGAGGATCCCATGACGCAAGCCATGACGATCAAGGCCAGGCGGGCGCCGGCCTGCGTAGTGTCCTTGTTTCCCCTTTGGTGCAAAGGGGGCAAGCACAGGCCAAGGCATCGAGCAAAGGTTGCCATTCCGGTGCAACAAGACCAAGACCAGCAGAGCGGCAGTACGGAGGTCACCATGGAGCCCAAGACGGCGTCATCACCAGTGCTTTTGGCAGCCGAAGACCACCTTTGGTCAAGATAACTTGTACTAGATGTTCCCCTTCAAAATGGCCAATTGTTGGCGCCCTTCCCGCTCAATTATTCGGGGAGAGGCCCAGGGCCTCTTTAAATAGAGCTAGCCTCCACCAAGGAAGGGGGGACACCCGGGAAGAAAGAGGAGAGAGAGATCTGGTAGAACCCTAGTAGAGAGAAAGAGAGGCGACGGAACTCACCCTAGCAGTTCATCGCACCAGCTCAAGAACACCTCTCGCGAGGCTGTTCTTCCCTTGTACTATTCATCATCAGCCCCAGAGGCAATCCACCACACCACACATTGGAGTAGGGTATTACACCACAACGGTGGCCCGAACTAGTATAAACCTCGTGTCTCTTGTGTTGTTCATCATTTTCATCTTAGTTCGCACGAGAGGATCGGACGTAGATTGGTAGGGGAGAGATCTCTGCGCACACCCCAATGTTCGAACCTCAAGGGTCTGCCGGAACCCGGAATCTGACAAACTTGGTACTGTACCACATTTGAACCAGGGCACAAAAACCACCTGTTCTGCGCCTAATGAGTAACACGGAGCATTGCCGCTTGAATTTGGCCGAGAAAATAGGGAAACCGACATCTGGGTACACCTGTCGGGATGACATGGCGCAGACTAGTCCAATGGAGGAGCTGGCCCACTACCTCCTCGCCACCGACAACTGTTCATGTGGGTCGTGGGGGCAGCAACGTGGCGCAGCTCCCGCACCGCCTCTGGACACGGCGACCGCGGTGAGTGACACGCTCATCGTCGCTGGACACGGTCGGCTTCAGGGTGCTGCGGGTGGTGTTAGTGTTGTGGCACGACTAGCAGATCAACACCCAGCTCCGTCGAGGATGCACGGGGCGCCGTAGTGCGTGCGCGCCGTGACGTGTTCGCGGAGTTTGTAGCGCGGCCAACTGCATCCCAGGACCCAAGACCATGTCGGGTCGTCTTGCTTTTTCAATGACATGTGGGGATCGCATGTGAGCAAAGGGCATCTCCAATGTTGCCACGACCGCAGCTGACTACCCTGGCACACCAAAAACCCTCGCCCCTCGCGCAGTGCGTTCCAGCACGCGCTGGCTTCCCGCGTTCATGTCGTATGTCCGAATGCCGTCATTAAGAGGCTCGGTGCCCGAGGAACCAACTCCAGCGGCTTAATGATTCACCCGGACACTTGGCCCCACCGGAATGTGCTACTTAAAGAGGCAACACCCAGCTAAAATACACACCATAGTGCATCGTTCTGCTACCTGGCACCCACATCTGCCATGACGGCGAGCGCGAGCGCTATCGCTCTGCAGGAGAGGTTGTCTTCAGGGATGAAGCTTGAGATCGCCGCCCTCGCTCAAGTCGCCGCTCGCAATGCAATAGTTGCGTAGCCGGACGCGGACACGACCGCACAAGTGGTGTCCATGCTGGCGGCCGACGACGGGAGCACCGTTAGCCACACGTCTTACTTGCTGCCGTCCAATGTTAGGTGGCGCATGTGGCAGGTGAAGCGATGGACCGTCCACGTCTATCATCATAGACCTCAGGTCCACTGGCACCGCCGAGGTCGGGGACTCCTCCGAGGATGAGAAGGGCATGGGAGGCGGCAGGGCATGGTGTGCCAACTGGCCGGTCTGTCTCTCGTGTTCTACTCTTCCTCGCCGGAGACCACACCTTCACTTCATGGGGCTTGAACCCTGCACCCATACATGGTGATGGCAGACGGAGGACGTCGGTCTCTGCCGTAGAATAGGTTTAGGGTCGGGTTTCTTTTATTTTTATGTCTTATAAAAGTTCGAATATAATGAAAATCTGCCGTGTTTGCATTAATCTTGTCCGATGTATATGAACTTTCATAATAATAGTAAGATATATTGTAGGAGTATAAAAATATATGGAATGATGATTCATTTTTGTGTGTATAAACTTAGAAGGTTTGATCCGAGACAAAGCTAACATGCGGAGTAAATAAACACATAGGGTCTACATACACAATTTATCTTAGGCACTCCAATAGTATGTCCACTACACACTCACACATTTTACATCTTTCTACATATACGAGAACCTACGAAAGGGTTAACATAAATTGTGTTCGATTCAGGGCTCCGCAGACCCTTTAGACGTTCGAACACTAGGGTGCGTACGAAGAACTCCTGCTCCCCGACCTGCCGGCCCAACGATTCCACAGCCTAACTCGATGAACCAAAGGGACAAGAGGCAAAGCAGTTTATCCTAGTTCAGGCCACCTTGTAGTGTAATAACCTACTCTAGCTTTGTAGTCGATTTGGTTCAAGGGGCTGAGGATGAACTAGTACAATGGTGGAATAGCCTCAGGAGGTGAGGTGCTCTTGAGCTCGGTGAGCTGGTGGGTGAGAGGATGGTCTGAATGATCCGCCCATTCTATGGTGGTGGCTAAGTCCTATTTATAGTGGCATTTGTCCTCATCCCAAATGTAGCTAGGAAGGAATCCTACAACGACCAAATTCAAAGGGGGACAACTAGTACAAGTTATCCTAACAAAAGTAGTCTTCGCCTGCAAAGACTCTGGTGGTGATGCTATAGTGGGCTCCACGATGACTTCTGTCCTGTCATCCTGGCGGCCTTGGTCTTGTTGCACCAATATGGAAACCTTTGCTTGATTCCTCGGGACTCCATGCCTCCGCTTGCCCCCTTGGCACTCAAGCGGAAATAGGTACACTGTGCCTGCTGGCGCCTGCCTGGCCTTGGTCGTCATGGCTCACGTCATGTGAACCTCGCAAGGTGCACCTTGCCGTGATATGTCCGCTCCTCGGGAGCTAGCCTAGTGAGGATGCCCCCTAGGGAGGTATTTGAATCGTGCTGCTAAAACTGGGCCATACCACGCCGCTGGTGGAGCCACGCCGTGGGCTGCAGGCAGGCAAGTCTGGGTACCCCCGTTCCTAGGACGCCGACAGTAGCCCCAGACCCAAGGTGCGCTCCAGCTTGGCTTAGAGGCGAAGCCAAGGGGTAAGTGTGCAGCGCCACGGGCCCCAACCACCTGCGGCCTAGATTGACGCGTGGCGATTGATGGGACGTGGGTGCCTCCACTTCCCCACACAACCTTGGCAATTGTCCGACTTGACGAGACTCCACTGCATGCAGAGGAAAATCATCATTATGTGCGATCATGGTGAACGACGGTTGGCCTCCTCCTGGCTATAAATGCGGGAAGGGGAGGATCCCCCCGCGCTCATCTTTACCTTCTCGCGGTCCACTCCTTCTTCTTCCTCTTGGTCCCTCCATCATGCTAACTTGCCAAAACATCCATGGTGTCAATCAGGACGTTTTCGGTAGCGAAGAAGGGAAAGACCCCCTTTGTGGAGCCCGAGCTAATTTTGCCGAAGAAGAGGTCCCGACGTCCTCACGACACCGAGGCGAGGTAAGAGGTGACGCGGCCCTGGTACGAGCGGCCACGCCTGGCTTCCCACTTCCTCTGTACGGTCGGGCGGCAGACTTGAGAGAAGGTGGAAGCGTCCCATGCTCTGCCAGCCGCGGTCGTGGGGACCAGGCTGGGGCCGTGTGGCCGTCTGTCCTGCGAACCCATGCCGAGGCCTCCTCGCTTGAGTTCATGTTGTGGGCGACAATGCCTCCGCGCACATTGATCCGTTTCTCTCAGTTCTTCGTCGCAAAGATGCCACTGAGGGGGGCCACTTGAGCTGTGGCTGCAGCATGTCGGGTGCTGCAGTCTAGACACGGAAGTGGAGGTTGAGGTCGTCTCCCCCAGCAAGATCTTCATGACTCGTGGATGGGGCGAGGTCGACAGCGCCTGCCGTGCGGAGTGGGCCCTCGCCATCCATTCCGAGTACGACGTCGCCTCCACACTGTTTTTGAAGGTCTTCAACGAGGAAGGTCGCCACCTAGAGTGCTTCCCCGGAGGAGTCCGTCAGCAGGTCGAGGCAACGGCCGCAGTGCCTGTCGTGGGTCCTGCCGATGGATCCTCCAGTAGAAGTGACGAGTTCTAGGAGTCCAGCGAGTCTCCGGAGTCGAGCGGCGACAGCTACGTGCCCCCGAGCTCCTGCCGTGCCCAGAGCACCGCGACGACCTCTGCCCGGCGCCGACAGTGATCTGGATGGGGTTGGCGCCGGCCTCATGTGGCCCACTGTCGATGATGGCATCTGTGGTAGTGCTCGTAGCCGGGGCCTCTTGAGGATGTTCATCTTTTATTCTCTACAAGGAAGCAAAACGAACCCCGAGTGGGCATGTAGAGAACCTGTAATGCCTTTTTTTCATCGCTTATTACTCTCAACATGAGATTGAGGCTGCATGTCTCACTCAGGCATTACTCCCCCTTTTCATTCCTGCGGTAGCTTTGGCGCTCTACACCATCAGGTCCCAGTCCCCAGGCAGGCTCCAACCGTCGCTGGTATGCCAGGTCGCGATGCCATGGTCAAGTCCAGGAGGTGAGCGACCCAAGGTCCGGTAAGAGCTCCCGAGGCGCGATGCTCAAGAGGCCCCCCTTGGCGTGCAAGCAACTCCATGGAAGCCGAAAAGGAAAGTAGCACTGCTGGAGCGAGTTTACGAGAGCAGAGGGCTTTGGACAAAGAGATTCACTTTGTTACGCATGGGTGACTTATCTTTTGGCAACCCTGTGGTGATTCCTTGCACAACGCCTGGCTTGTGCTTCAATGGTGATGCTACTAGTTAGGGCCGCGCCGGTCTCCCCTTTCCCTGCTCATCTGAATGCTCTGGGTCCTCGGGTCCCGATCCTCAAGCGAGGCTCAGCCGCCGCTGGTATGCCAGGTCACGATGCCGTGGTCAAGGCCAGGGGGTGAGGGCTGGGGAGTCAGTAAGAGCTCCTGAGACACGATGCTCAGGAGTTCCCCCTTTAACGCACAAGCAAATCGCGTAGAAAAAGGGGCAGCCAGTGAGTCCGCCTGTAGTTGAGCTTCGGAGATCCCTGCTGGTTTGTTAGGGAGAAGAGCATAACTCATAATCGCATTTGCTGCCCTGCCACTATTCTTTCCGCAAGAAGATGAAGGCACTGAGGATATGGTGAGGTGACGTGCGCGGAGCAGGCCATGAGCCAGAGCTCGACCGCACAGGTTTATGAGCGTTGCAGGGATGGACCTGAGCACAAGCGCTGTGCCAGCATGTGAAACCCCCATTGTGGGAGGAGCGAGAGGCCGGTCAGCAACACGGGGAGCCGTGAAGAGTGTCAGGCAGGTAGGTGATAATATAAATCATCTTATGGGAGAGGAGAAAGCTAGTCCAGACCGATGCAAGAATGATACATGCCACAGGGATGGACCTTATGTGCCCAGGGGATGATGCAGCCCGAGGGGTGCCCCCAACAAGATAAGCTAAAGATGCAGAAGGATACGTGCCGCAGGGATAGGCCCAAGCGACTTGGGGATGATGCAGCCCGAGGGCCCCCCCAACTGAATAAACTAGAAAATGTCACCTAGTGCCGTTGCTAGAGAGATGTTGAAGTAGCTGAAGATGCAACCTGAAGAGGTTGCCCCTCACAAGCCGCCTTGGTCTTGAACCTCGGGAGGCTCTGGAGGTTCGCGAAGAGCCTTCGCTACCTCCGCCAGGACCACGTGGTACCAAGCCTCTTGAGAAGCCACAATGCTTCACAGGTGACGCTGGAAGGTGACAACTACGTTCGGCAAGCCAATAGGCATGCAGACATAGCTATGAGGTGGGTCCTAGCACCGACCAGCGTGCGAAGGCCAGAAGCGCTCCTGAGATGCGGCTCTATTGAGCACGGGGATGTTGACGCAAATGCGCAGCTCGTTGCCCTCGCCAGGACAAGTAGCCCCGCCAGGTGGTAGGCGATGGTCGCCACACATGGCTCTCGCCTCTAAGCTCCTCGGTTGTCTTGGTGATGAACTCCTGAGCCCCTGGCACCTTGTTCCTAGTGCCCTCGTGCGAGAAGCGTGCGGTGAAGCATGCCCCGACGTGGTGCCCGAGCGCCTCCCTCGTGACGTTGGCTAAGTCTAAGGCCCTCCAGAAGAGATCCCCTGAGCCTAGCCTGAGGAGGGTGCCAATCGCGCTTTCTATGCACGAGAGGGAGGCGCCCCATCTGTGGGTGCTGATCCTGGGGTGGTGCCACTGGAGACACCGCTCTCCTGAGGCTCTTGGCGGAGTACCTGCTTCTTCTTCTTGGGGACAGCCTCAGGTGGGTAGATGGGGCCTTCGTTGTCTGGGTCTTCAATTGCCGCGGCCTGATAGGCGCGCTCAAGGGAGCACACTGCGTCCTTCTCCTCGCAGGAAATCCTGATAATGTCGCGGTTCCCTGGCATCTTGAGGACGTTGTAGCCATGGTGGGTTACTGCGACGAACTTGGCCAGGGCCGGATACCCAAGTATGGCGTTATACGGGAGGCAGATGTGCGCGAGGTCGAAGTCGATGAGCTTAGTGTGGTAGTTGTTGTGCGGGCTGAAGGTGACAGGGAGGCGGATCTGCCCTATCGGGGTGGTGGAGCCAAAGGTCACTCCTGAGAAGGGCTTCGTGGGATGCAGCTGATCATACATCACTTGGAGGCAGTCAAACGTCTCGATGGAAAGAACATTGAGCCCTGCACCACCATCGATGAGGGTCTTGTTGACAAGGACATTGCTGATGACAGGAGAGCAGAGCTTTAGTTGAGTGCCGGCAATTGCAGTGCACTTGAGCTGGTCGGACGAGCTGAAGGTGATGGACCACCTGAGCGGGTTTGTGGCCTCGAGCCTGGGAAGGCCCGCGTTCATGTCACACGCGAACTTCTTGAAGATGTGGTGGGAGGCTGGAGCCTGAGCGCCACCCAAGATGCAGGCAATGGCGCGAGGCACATGGAAGCCCCCAGCCCCCCCCGTCCTGGTGCTGGTTGTCGTTTCTTCTTGGTGGTGGTGGCAGCGGAGGGAGGCCGGCATTGCCCTGAGGACGGTCCTCACAAGGCTAGTCTCTCCAGGCACCCTCGCGAGGCTGGCCTTGCCAGCGATCCTCACGAGGCTGGTCATGCGACTCCTGCCGGGGGTCGCAGTCGTCCCAACGTCCTCCACCTCTGCCTCCTCCGCGGCCATAGCCTCGATCGTTGCACTCGGGGCATCGACCAAGGCACCCATCGCGGATGGCCTTGATCTCCTGACAGTCATTGGTGTTGTGGCTGTGTACATTGTGGAAGACCCAGAATGGACAACTGCCCTTGGACGACTCTGCATGCTTCATCTCTGGTTCGGCTGTGAGCACGGCAGCCCCCTTGCGCTTCACATCCTTGTTCTTGGCCTTCTTGTCTTCTGCGTCAGCAGCTAGGAGCTCGAGGAGGGAGAGGTCCCCCTCCTCATCTCTCGCGCACTTGGTAACCATGTTGAACATCTCCAGTGCCGTGCATAGGTTCTCGTGGACGGCGAGCTCCTCCTTCATCTTGACATCGCGGACGCCATCGAAGAGCGCCGAGATGATGGCTTCGTCAGAAACCTTGGGGATCTTGAGAAGAACATTGTTGAAGCATTGGATGTACTTCTGCACGGTCTCCCTAGGCTGCTGCTTGATGCGTCGCAGGTCATCCGTGGCAGGCGGGCGGTCGCGACTTCCCTGGAAGTTGGCGACAAAACGCTCGCGCATCTCACCCCAGGAGGAGATCGATCCTGCGGGTAGGTTCAGGAGCCACGAGCGCACGCCATCCTTGAGGGCCATGGGGAACCAATTCTCCATGTCCTTTTCATCGCCGCTAGCCGCCTCGATGCTCACCTCGTAGAGCTGTAGGAACTCCGTAGGGTCGGGTGTGCCGTCGTAGCGTGGAGGCAGGTCAGGCTTGAACTTGCCTGGTCGGACGACGCTATGCAGCTCAGGGGTGAAGGCGCCGCATCCCGCTGTACTCACCGGAGCCCGTCATGGTGGTGGAGCCTGATCTTAGTGCTCACGTACCACCGCCGCAGGCGGCGCCCGGTCTTGGCATGGCGGTGGAGGGAGCGCCGGAGCACCTGCTTGCGATCGTTGGACCTCCCGGCAGCTTTCTTCTTCGTGGGCGGGCGCCCGGTGTGGAGGGTCACTCCACAGGGCCGCACGTCTGGGACCGAGGGCAACGTCCTGATGAGGAGGTGGCGGAGGTGCTCCATGGGCTACGTCGCCGCTGTAGGCAGAGGACGAGGCAGCGAGAGGGACGGTGCGAGTGAGCCCCCTGCCATGCTGACTAGCTCGGCGATGCGGTCCAGCCAGTCTTTGTAGAGGTCGTCGACCAGGCGGTAGCGCAGGACCTCACGCGCCATGAGCAACGCAGCTTGTGCATTCGCTGGGCCATGACTAGCGTGGGATGATGAGTCGGCCGGAGTCAGCGATGGGGTGGCAGTGCGTCCATCCCGCCGCACGGACGGATGCTGCGATGAAGCTTATTGCTCGTGCCCTGCCGGGCCGGTGACGGAGAACGGCGTTGTAACACCCACCATGCGGCTATATCTCCCACGTGTCGGGGCATGACATAGATGCATAACCTCATGGTAGTCATGTCGCAAGAGGGATAATCTTTACACATCCCGTGTACTGAATAAGAAAGGGATAAAGAGTCGGCTTACAATCGCCACTTTACACAATCTTTACCTAATAATAAAGCAAATTGGGTTTCTTTCGTCCGTCATGCCATTTTTCAGAAAAGTCCCTCTATTTCAGAGAATTCAACCCGTAGTCCTGTTTTAAGTTAAAATGAATCGTTATTTTCGTATTTTACACAAAAGTCCCTGTCTTTTTTGAAATCAACCCGCCGTCCGGATTTAAGTCACACCCGAACCGTTATTTTACATTTTTCGAAAACCCCCCTAATGTTTTAGATAATTCATCCGCGGATCATATTTAAGTCAAACAAATGTTTTTGAAAATCATCCATATCTTTTAAACCGTAACTCCGATTTGAACATGTTATATATGAAATTTGATTAGAAAATTATGTAGAATATGAATATGAGATTATTTTTACCTGTTAAGTATTTTTAAATATTATTTTGGAATATATTTGAGTCAAACCAAATGATTTTCTAAATTATCTGTATCTTTTAAACCGTAACTTCGATTTTAACATATCATATATGAAATTTTATTGGAAAAATGTGTGAAATCTAAATATGATGTTAATTTTACCTGTTAAATATTTTTAAAATATTATTATGGAAGCAAACATATAATTTATAGCGTAAGATTCATTTTTTTCATACTGGCGGCGATCCAGATTGCAAAAATCACCCCACTATAATGGTATACGGAAAAGAAAACATCTATAACTACACATGCATACCTCTGAAAAATGTCGCAGGGGAAAACAACATATTTCTCATAGCAAGAGTGAGAGAAAGAGAGCTAGAGAGAGAGGGAGAGGGAGGAGAGAGGGAAAGAGAGACGCCTTAGGATTAACTATATTCAACACACGTTTTTTGTTGTTTTGTGTGAACATCGAGGCCTCACAAATATGATGCCTCACAAAAATAAAGGAGATGGACCTATTGTGGTTTTGAGTGATTGTTATTGAGTTAAGAGCGTGTGTTATGTTTTCTCTCCCGTTGCAACACACGAGCTTTTTTGCTAGTACATAAATAATCCATTCACCATCCAGGGTACAAACAAAGGTCCGACTACGGAACCAAAATAAAGACCACCCCAAATGCTAGATCCCCGATCGTCCCAACTGGGGCCACTACTGATCATCAGGAAAGGAAACATAATAGCGACCCAAGTCTTCATCGAATTCCCACTTGACTTTGATAGCGTCCCCTACACTGGCATCATCGGCACCTGCACCTGTTTGGAAGTATCCGTGAGTCACAAGGACTCAGCAATCTCACACCCGTGAGATCAAGACTATTTAAGCTTAAGGGTAGGAAAGGGTAGTGAGGTGGAGCTGCAACAAGCACTAGCTTATATGGTGGCTAACATACGTAAATGACAGCGAGAACAGAAGCAACACATGGTCGAGAAGCTATAAGTGATCAAGAAGTGATCCTGAAGCTACTTACGTTCAAGCATAACACAAGATCGTGTTCTCTTCTCGGACTCCGCTGAAAAGAGACCATCACGGATACACACGCGGTTGATTCATTTTAATTAAGTTAAGTGTCAAGTTCTGTACAACCGGATATTAACAAATTCCCATCTGCCCATAACCGCGGGCATGGCTTTCGAAAGTTCAAAACCCTGCAGGGGTGTCCCAACTTAGCCCATCACAAGCTCTCACGGTCAACGAATGATATTCCTTCTCCCAGGAAGACCTGATCAATCTCGGAATCCCGGTTACAAGACATTTCGACAATGGTAAAACAAGACCAGCAAAGCCGCCCGAATGGGCCAACAAATCCCGATAGGAGCTGCACATATCTCGTTCTCAGGGCACACCGAATTTTCTAAACTTTCGGTAGGCCAACCCAGAGTTGCCCCTGGTGGCCACCGGCGGCTAACATGTTGGGCCAACACTCAGAGCAGCACTGGCCCGGGGGTTTAAAATAAAGATGACCCTTGAGTCCGCGGAACCCAAGGGAAAATTCTTAGGTGGCAAATGGTAAAACCAAGGTTGGGCCTTGCTGGAGGAGTTTTATTCAAAGCGAACTGTCAAGGGGTTCCCATAACACCCAACCGCGTAAGGAACACAAAATCAAGGAACATAACACTGGTATGACGGAAACTAGGGTGACAAGAGTGGAACAAAACACCAGGCACAAGGCCGAGCCTTCCACCCTTTACCAAGTATATAGATGCATTGAAGTAAACAAGATATAATAATGATATCCCAACAAAATCCATGTTCCAACATGAAACAAAATTCATCTTCACCTGCAACTAGCATCGCTATAAGAGGGGCTGGACATTGTAACATAACCAAACAATGGTTTGCTAGGAAAGGTGGGTTAGAGGCTAGACATGGCAATATGGGAGGCATGATATAGAAAGTGCTAGGTAACCCGACATAGCAGTAGAGCGAACTGTTGGTAATATGCCCTAGAGGCAATAATAAATTGGTTATTATTATATTTCATTGTTCATGATAACCGTTTATTATCCATGCTAGAATTGTATTGATAGGAAACTCAGATACATGTGTGGATACATAGACAACACCATGTCCCTAGTAAGCCTCTAGTTGACTAGCCCGTTGATCAATAAGATAGTTACGATTTCCTGACCATGGACATTGAATGTCGTTGATAACGGGATCACATCATTAGGAGAATGATGTGATGGACAAGACCCAATCCTAAGCCAAGAAAAAAGATCATGTAGTTCGTATGCTAAAGCCTTTCTATTGTCAAGTATCATTTCCTTAGACCATGAGATTGTGCAACTCCCGGATACCGTAGGAGTGCTTTGGGTGTGCCAAACGTCACAACCTAACTGGGTGGCTATAAAGGTTCACTACAAGTATCTCCGAAAGTGTCTGTTGGGTTGGCACGAATCGAGACTGGGATTTGTCACTCCGCGTAACGGAGAGGTATCTCTGGGCCCACTCGGTAGGACATCATCATAATGTGCACAATGTGACCAAGGAGTTGATCACGGGATGATGTGTTACAGAACGAGTAAAGAGACTTGCCAGTAACGAGATTGAACAAGGTATCGGGATACCGACGATCGAATCTCGGGCAAGTACAATACCGCTGGACAAAGGGAATTGGATACGGGATTGATTGAATCCTTGAAATCGTGGTTCATCCGATGAGATCATCATGGAACATGTGGGAGCCAACATGGGTATCCAGATCCCGCTGTTGGTTATTGGCCGGAGAGTTGTCTCGGTCATGTCTGCATGGTTCCCGAACCCGTAGGGTCTACACACTTAAGGTTCGATGATGCTAGGGTTATTGGGAAGACTTGTATGTGATTACCGAATCTTGTTCGGAGTCCCAGATGAGATCCCGGACGTCACGAGGAGTTCCGGAATGGTCCGGAGGTAAAGATTTATATATGGAAAGTTGTTGTTCGGGTTCCGGGAAAAGTTCGTTTTTTTCCAGTATTATACCGGGAAGCTTCCGGAAGGTTCCGGAGGATTCCGGAGGTCTGGAAAATGTAGCAGCATGGGTTGTGGGGGGGCGCCCTAACCTTAATGGGCCAAGGGCACCAGCCCCCCAAGGCCCATGCGCATGGGAGAGGGGAAACCCTAAGGGGGAGGGCCTCCACTTGACTTGGGAGGCACTCCTTCCCCCCTTGGCCGCCGCCCCCAACCCTATATGGGATCTTGGGGGGGCGGCCCCTCTCTCCCCACCTATAAATAGTGGAGGGGTGGGAGGGCGGCCACACCCTTGAACCTGGCGCAGCCCCTCCCCTCCAATACCTCTCCTCCTCCGCGTGAGCTTGGCGAAGCCCTGCCGGAGAACTGCCACTCCATCACCACCATGCCGTCGTGCTGCTGTTGGACTCTCTTCCTCAACCTCTCCCTCCTCCTTGCTGGATCAAGGCGTGGGAGACTTCTCCGTTCCGTACGTGTGTTGAACATGGAGGTGCCATCCGTTCGGTGCTAGGATCATCGGTGCTTTGGATCACGATGAGTATGACTCCATCAACCCCGTTCACTTGAACGCTTCTGCTTAGCGATCTACAAGGGTATGTCGATGCACTCTCCTTCCCCTCGTTGGTAGATTACTCCATAGATAGATCTTGGTGATGCGTAGAAAATTTTAAATTTCTGCTACGATCCCCAACAGTGGCATCATGAGCTAGTTCTATGCGTAGTTTCTATGCACGAGTAGAACACAAAGCAGTTGTGGGCGTCGATATTGTCAATTTACTTGCCGTTACTAGTCTTATCTTGATTCGGCAGCATCGTGGGATGAAGCGGCCCGGACCGACCTTACACGTACTCTTACGTGAGACTGGTTCCACCGACTGATATGCACTAGTTGCATAAGGTGGCTAGCGGGTGTCTGTCTCTCCCACTTTAGTCGGATCGGATTCGATGAAAAGGGTCCTTATGAAGGGTAAATAGAAATTGGCATATCACGTTGTGGTTTTAGCGTAGGTAAGAAACGTTCTTGCTAGAAACCTATAGCAACCACATAAAAACTTGCAACAACAATTAGAGGATGTCTAACTTGTTTTTGCAGCATATGCCTTGTGATGTGATATGGCCAAAAGGATGTGATGAATGATATATGTGATGTATGAGATTGATCATGTTCTTGTAATAGGAATCACGACTTGCATGTCGATGAGTATGACAACCGACAGGAGCCATAGGAGTTGTCTTAATTTATTTATGACATGTGTGTCAACTTAAATGTCATGTAATTACTTTACTTTATTGCTAAAGCGTTAGCCATAGTAGTAGAAGTAATAGATGATGAGACAACTTCAAGAAGACACGATGATGGAGATCATGATGATGGAGATCATGGTGTCATGCCGGTGACAACGATGATCATGGAGCCCCGAAGATGGAGATCAAAAGGAGCAAAATGATATTGGCCATATCATGTCACTATTTGATTGCATGTGATGTTTATCATGTTTTACATATTATTTGCTTAGAACGATGGTAGCTTAAATAAGATGATCCCTCACTAAAATTTCAAGAAAAGTGTTCCCCCTAACTGTGCACCATTGCGAAGGTTCGTTGTTTCGAAGCACCACGTGATGATTGGGTGTGATAGATTCTAACGTTCGAATACAACGGGTGTTGACGAGCCTAGCATGTACAGACATGGCCTCGGGACACATGCGAAACACTTAGGTTGACTTGATGAGCCTAGCATGTACAGACATGGCCTCGGAACACGGAAGACCGAAAGGTCGAACATGAGTCGTATAGAAGATACGATCAACATGAGATGTTCACCGTTGATGACTAGTCCGTCTCACGTGATGATCGGACACGGCCTAGTCGATTCGGATCATGTTTCACTTAGATGACTAGAGTGATGTCTATCTGAGTGGGAGTTCATTAAATTAATTTGATTAGATGAACTCAATTATCATGAATATAGTCTAAATTGTCTTCACAAATATGTTGTAGATAAATAGCTCACGTTGTAGCTCCCTGTTTCAATATGTTCCTAGAGAAATATTAAGTTGAAAGATATTGTAAGCAATGATGCGGACTAGGGCCGTAGTGCGAGGAGTGTCCTCAGTGCTACACAGAAGGCTTACGTCTTTGATGCACCGCTCGATGTGCAAACCCCTACAACATTGTCTGTGGATGTTGTGAACACCTGACAAACACATTCTGATGACTACCTGATAGTTTAGTGCACCATACTTTATGGCTTAGAATTGGGATTCCAATGACGTTTTGAACGCCATAGAACATATGAGATGTTCCAAGAGCTGAAATTGGGATTTCAGGCTCATGCCCGTGTTGAGAGGTGTGAGACCTCTGACAAGTTATTTTGCCAACAAGATAGAGCAGAATAGCTCAGCTAGTGAGCATGTGCTCAGAATGTCTGGGTGCTACAATCATTTAAATCAAGTGGAGTTAAACTTCCAGATAAGATAGTGATTGATAGAGTTCTCTAGCCACTATCACTAAGCTACTAGATCTTCATGATGAACTATGACATGCACGGGATGGAGTTGATCCCGGAGCTGTTCGCGGTGCTTAAGACCGCAAAAGGTAGAAATCAAGAAGGAGCATCAAGTGTTGACGGTTTAACAAGACCACTGGTTTCAAGAAGGGCAAGAGATAGAAGGGAAACTTCATGGATGGCAAACCAGTTGCCACTCCAGTGAAGGAACCCAAGGTTGAACCCAAACCCGAGACTAAGTGCTTCTATTGTAAGGGGAACGGTCACTGGTAGCGTAATTACCCCAAATGCATGGTAGATAAGAAGGCTGGCAACTTCAACAAAGTATATACGTGTTATTAATGTGGACCTCACTAGTACTCCTGGTAGCACCTGGGTATTGGATACCAGTTCAGTTGCTATTATTGGTGACTTGAAGCAAAAGCTAGAACTAAACGGAGACTGGCTAAGGGCGAGGTGACGATGTGTGTTGGAAGTGTTTCCAAAGTTGATGAGATCACCATCGCACGCTACGTCTGCCTTCGGGATTAGTATTGAACCTAGATAAATGTTATCAGGTGTCTACGTTGAGCATGAATATGATTAGATCATGTTCATTGCAAGATGGTTATTCATTTAAGTTAGAGAATAATGGTTATTCTGTTTACATTAATAATACCTTTCATGGCCATGCACCCTATGTGAATGGTTCATTGAATCTCGGTCGTGGTAATACACATGTTCATGCCAAAAGATGTAGAGTTAATAATGACAGTACCACTTTGTTGTGGCACTGCCGCTTAGGTCATATTGGCGTAAGATGCATGAAGAAACTCCATATCGATGGATGTTTGGAGTCACTTGATTTTGAATCGCTTGACACATGCGAGCCATGCCTCATGGGCAGGATGACTAAGACCCCGTTTTCAGGTACAATGAAACAGGCAAGTGACTTGCTGGAAATCATACATGCAGATGCGTGTGATCCAATGAGAATTGAAGCGTGCGGTGGATATCGCTATTTTCTCATCTTCACTGACGATTTGAGTTGATATAGGTATATTTACTTAATGAAGCACAAGTCTGAAACGTTTGAAAAGTTCAAGCGATTTCAGAGTGAAGTTAATAATCATCATAACAAGAAGATCAAATTCCTATGATCTGATCAATGAGAATTTCTGAGTTATGAGTTTGGCAAACATTTAAGACATTGTGGAATTGTTTCACAGTTGAAGCCACCTGGAACACCACAGGGTAATGGTGTGTCCGGACGTCATAAACGAACCTTATGAGATAGGGTGCGATCTATGATGTCTCTTATTGATCTACCGTTTTCATTTTGAGGTTATGCGTTAGAGACAGCTGCATTCACTTTAGATAGGACACCATCTAAGTCCGTTGAGACAACGTCGTAAGAATATGGTTTGGCAAGAAACCAAAGTTGTCGTTTCTTAATGTTTAGGGCTGCGATGCTTAAGGCTTCAGCCGGAGAAGCTCGAACCCAAAGCAGAAAAACACATCTTCATAGGATACCCAAGGGTGACCGTTGGGTATACCTTCTATCTCAGATCCGAGGGCAAATTGTTTGTCGCTAAGAGCGGGTCCTTTCTCGAGAAGGAGTTTCTCTCAAAATAATTGAGTGGGAGGAAGATAGAACTTGATGAGGTTGTCGAACCTTTACTTCAACCAGAGAGTGATGCAACAAAGAAAGATGTTTTCTGTGGTGCCTACGTCTGTTGAATAGGAAGTTAATGATAGTGATCATAAAGCTTTGGATCAAGTTGCTATCGAACCTCGTAGGTCGACAAGGATATGTACTACTCCTAAGTGGTACGGTAATCATGTCTTAGATATCATGTTGTTATACAACAATAAACCTATGAGCTATGGAGAAGCGATGGTGGGCCCGTATTCCAACAAATGGTTAGAAGCCATGAAATCCAAGATAGGATCCATATATCAGAACAAAGTATGGACTTTGGTGGACTTGCCTAATGATTGGGAAGCCATTGAGATAAATGGATCTTTAAGAATAAGACGGACGTGGGCGGTAATGTTACCGTCTATGAAGCTCGACTTGTGGGAAAGAGTCTTTTCACAAGTTCAAGGAGTTGACTACGATGAGAATTTCTCACCCGTAGCGATGCTTAAGTCCGTCAGAATCATGTTAGAACTAGCTATATTTTTCGATTATGAAATCTTACAGATGGATGTCAAAACAAGTTTTCTTACCAGTTTTTGTAAGAAAAGTTGTATGTGATACAATAAAATGTTTTGTCGATCCTAAGGATGCTAAAAGGTATGCTGGCTCCAGCAATCCTTCTATGGACTAGAGCAAGCATCTCGGAATCAGAATATATGTTTTGATGGAGTGATCAAAGCTTTTAGGTTTATACAATGTTTACTAGAAACTTGTATTTACAAGAAAGTGAGTGGGAGCACTACAACATTTCTGATAAGTATATGTGGATGACATATTGTTGATTCAAAATGATGTAGAATTTCTGGAAAGCATAAACGGTTGTTTGAAGAGTGTTTTTCAAAGGAATACCTGGACAAAGATGCTCACATATTGGGCATCAAGATCTATAGAGATAGATCAAAATGGCTGATTATACTTTCAAAGAACGCACACCTTGACATGTTTTTGAAGGAGTTCAAAATAGATCAGTCAAAGAAGGGGTTCTTACCTGAGTTGCAAGGTGTGAAGTTGAGTAGGACTCAAAGCTTGACCATGGCAGAAGAAAGAAGAAGGACGAAGGTCGTCCCCTATGCTCTTGTCATAGGCTCTATACGGTATGCCATGCTGAAGTACCGCACCTAATGTGTGCCTTGCCACATGTCTGGCAAGAGGGTACAAAGGTGATCTAGGAGTTGATCACCAGATAGCAGTCAAAATTATCCTTAGAGGAATAAGGAAATGTTTCCCGGTTAAGGAGGTGATAAAGAGTTCGACATAAAGAGTTACATCGATGAAAGCTTAACACCTATCCGGATAGCTCTGAGTAGAGATACCAGATACGTATAATGGAGCAATAATTTGGAATAGCTCCAAGTGGAACGTGGTAGCAGCATCTACGATATAATGTTTTGTGAAATACATAGGGATCTGAATATGGCAAGACCCGTTGACTACAACCTCTCTCACAAGCATAACATGATCAAACCCAGAACTCTTTGAGTGTTTATCACATAGTGATGTGAACTAGATCATTGAGTCTAGTAGACTCTTGGATGTTGGTCACATGGTGATGTGACCTATGAGTGTTAGTCACATGGCGATGTGAACTAGATTATTGACTCTAGTGCAAGTGGGAGACTGTTGGAAATATGCCCTAGACGCAATAATAAATTGGTTATTATTATATTTCATTGTTCATGATAACTGTTTATTATCCATGCTAGAATTGCATTGATAGGAAACTCAGATACATGTGTGGATACATAGACAACACCATGTCCCTAGTAAGCCTCTAGTTGACTAGCTCGTTGATTAATAAGATGGTTACGGTTTCCTGACCATGGACATTGGATGTCGTTGATAACGGGATCACATCATTAGGAGAATGATGTGATGGACAAGACCCAATCCTAAGCCTAGCACAAACATCATGTAGTTCAAATGCTAAAGCTTTTCTATTGTCAAGTATCATTTCCTTAGACCATGAGATTGTGCAACTCCCGGATACCGTAGGAGTGCTTTGGGTGTGCCAAACATCACAACGTAACTGGGTGGCTATAAAGGTTCACTGCAGGTATCTCCGAAAGTGTCTGTTGGGTTGGCATGAATCGAGACTGGGATTTGTCACTCTGTGTAACGGAGAGGTATCTTTGGGCCCACTCGGTAGGACATCATCATAATGTGCACAATGTGACCAAGGAGTTGATCACGGGATGATGTGTTACGGAACGAGTAAAGAGACTTGCCGATAACGAGATTGAACAAGGTATCGAGATACCGACGATCGAATCTCGGGCAAGTACAATACCGCTGGACAAAGGGAATTGAATACGGGATTGATTGAATCCTCGACATCGTGGTTCATCCGATGAGATCATTGTGGAACATGTGGGAGCCAACATGGGTATCCAGATCCCGCTGTTGGTTATTGGCCGGAGAGTTGTCTCGGTCATGTCTGCATGGTTCCCGAACCCGTAGGGTCTACACACTTAAGGTTCGATGACGCTAGGGTTATTAGGAAGACTTGTATGTGATTACCGAATGTTGTTCGGAGTCCCATATGAGATCCCGGATGTCACAAGGAGTTCCGGAATGGTCCAGAGGTAAAGATTTATATATGAAAAGTTGTTGTTCGGGTTCCGGGAAAAGTTCGGTTTTTCCGGTATTGTACCAGGAAGCTTCCGGAATGTTCCGGAGGATTCCGGAGGGGTCCGGAGGTCTAGAAAATGTTCCACCACGTCCAATACAGCAGCATGGGCTGTGGGGGCGCCCTAACCTTACTGGGCCAAGGGCACCAGCCCCCCCAAGGCCCATGCGCATGGGAGAGGGGAAACCCTAAGGGGGAGGGCCTCCACTTGACTTGGGAGGCACTTCTCCCCCCTTGGCCGCCGCTCCCAACCCTAGATGGGATCTAGGGGGGACGACACCCTCTCTCCCCACCTATAAATAGTGGAGGGGTGGGAGGGCGGCCACACCCTTGAACCTGGTGCAGCCACTCCCCTCCAATACCTCTCATCCGCGTGAGCTTGGCGAAGCCCTGCCAGAGAACTGCCACTCCATCACCACCACGCCGTCGTGCTGCTGTTGAACTCTCTTCCTCAACCTCTCCCTCCTCCTTGCTGGGTCAAGGCGTGGGAGACGTCTCCATTCCGTACGTGTGTTGAACACGGAGGTGCCGTCCGTTCGGCGCTAGGATCATCGGTGATTTGGATCACGACGAGTACGACTCCATCAACCCCGTTCACTTGAACGCTTTCGCTTAGCGATCTACAAGGGTATGTAGATGCACTCTCCTTCCCCTCGTTGCTAGATTACTCCATAGATACATCTTGGTGATGCGTAGAAAATTTTAAATTTCTGCTAAAATCCCCAACACGAACAACTAGAAAGCAAAGATAGAAGTGATTTCCAGGGTATGGTCATCTTGCCTGCAAAGTTCTCAGAATTGTCGAAAGCTTGATCCTCATAAGAGTTCTCAACAGGTTCCTTGGTCATGTACTCATCTCCCGGCTCTACCCAAAGCAAAACACAAGCAAAGGACCAACAATCAATCACGGTGCAATGCACAAGCAACATGATGCAAAACATGGCATGATATGCGAGATGTGATATGCAATGAATTTGCGAGCTCTGGAAGGAAAAGAATGATCAAGGCATCAAATTGGCAAACCAAGTATGCCTCTGGAGAGATGAGATGATTTTGGGTGAAATCGATATAAAGATCACCGGAAACGGATGCACGGTTTGCAAATGGCAAGCAAAACAAGGATGGTGCAAAACCGTAATTAACATCACTATGCCATCTAGAATGCGACAATAAACTAAGCTACTGCACTCCAACATAGCAACAAAAGATATGGCAGTGATGTACACAAGATGCTTGACAAAACATGAACACCGAGCTACGGCTAAATCACACAAGAGCAGGTTCAAACAAGCATGGCAAAAGTGCAAATGATATCAACTTCACAGACTTGGAGAAATTACTAACATGCCAGACATAACATCAGGAAGCCATGTTTAGAGAAAGCAAACAACATGCTACAGGAACATATCATAGCCAACAAAGGCATGGCTTGATTCTACTAAATCCATAGATCAAAAGTCCCTTACTGATCATGAGCCAAAAAGGCACAGAAGATATGACGGCACCCATGTAAACATAGCAAGATTTATTAACAGTTTCAGACTTATGAAGGCAACTTTCCGAGCTCAAACCACTCACCACAAAGCATTGAATGACAATCTAAGCATATCAACAACAAGATGACATGTTCATGAAGATAACCATGGCAAGAGCAAGTTCATATCATGCATGGATCACTAGCAACAACCATTGCAATATTGATTAACATGTTAACATTCTGCCAAGAACATTTTCTAGCAAAAGTAGAGCAAAAATAGGACATGCTAGGGCACTCCATAATTGCAAACATGGGAATGGATGGATAGAGCATGACCATATGTTCAAAACACCTTTACTAATGTATCTCAAAATAAGCATGGATCTCACTGTAGCATCAAGTTTACATGGCATCAATATAACAGTAGGCAAAAGACTTAGCAAAAACCTAAGTCCCGGAAAACAGCAACATCACGAAGCCTAGTTTGCTTGCCTGTGCTAGTCACCATATTGATCACAAAAATTCAAGACAAGCACCTCTGTAAAGATGGCATGGCATAGTTCAAAACACATGTAGAGCTCATTCCCATATGAAACACACATCAAATGTGAAAAAAATGACAAAACACCATGGTATGATAAGTAACAGCAGGAAACATTTTATAGCACTGTTGCATCAATGATTAGGGCATCAAGATGAACTCAAACAAGAATTCCGCAATGGAATTAAATGAAGAGAATCTCACAATGAACATTTTGATATATCATATGCATGAAACGGAGCTACGGTCATGGAGATATGAGGCAATGTACCGGGCATGAAAATGTCACAGATTCGGGACTCAGAAATATTTCAGCCTCAGAGAATCGGGACGGAGAGGTGCGGGATGGAGAGATCCGGGGACGGGGGCGCGTTTGGAACGAGGGATTGGTGGATCTCATCCCGATCCGGTTCAACACCGGCTCCGGCGAACCCTAGGGTTCTGGCGATTGCCGGAGAGGGCGGAGGAGGGAGTGGGTGGCCGGATCCGGTCCAGCCCGACCTGATCCGCGACGAGGCGGCACGGCAACCGGCAACGAGGGGCGGCACGAGGTGCGGCTCCGGCGGAGGAGCGCGGAAGCCGAGCCAGCGGCGCGGGTCTCCAGCAAAGGGCGCGGGCGGCGGCGAGCTGTGGAGGCGAGCGACGGCGCATGTGGCGGGGCACGACGCATGGGTTGGCGGGGCATGGTGCACGGGGCGGCGACAAGTGGCGCACGACGGCGAGCAGTGGACGGCGGGGAGATGCCGCGGCGAGGCGGCGGAGTTGCGGCCTCCGGCGAGGTCCGACTCCGGCAAGCAGGCGATGGCGCATGGAGCAACAGGCGGCGGCGCGGGGTGGGCCGGTGATGGGCCCCGCGGGTCCAGCGGCGTGGAGGAGAGAGAGGGTCGACGGTGGTGACATGGCAGCCTCCGGTTAGGCAAAGGAGATGGCGGACATGTCTGGGCGCGGGAAGATCTGTCCGGCGGCGCGAGGTGGAAGGAGGTTAGGGTTTCATCCGCAAAAATCGGAGGGGATCACATATTTATAGGTAGATGGAGGTAGGAGTGTCCAAATGAGGTGCGGTTTTCGCCCACACGATGGTGATCCGACGACGGAGGAAATGGAAGTGGTTTACATGGGTTATTGGGCCATTTTGGAGGGGTGTTGGGCCGCAACACACAAGAGGCTTTTGCGGTTACCCGGTTAACCGTTGGAGTATCAAACGGCCTTCAAATGGAACGAAATTTCATAGGCGGTCTACTGGTAGTGTACCAAGGCCACTTGGCATATCTCGGTCCATTCCGAGGACTTTTAACACCCTCTCACAAAAAGAGACAAGAGGGGTACACTGGTACATGTGTGAGTGTAGGATTGCGAAACGGACAACGGGGAAAATGCTCGGATGCATGAGACGAAGACGAATGCAAATGCGACGCACATGATGACATGATATGAAATGCATGACATGAACAAAAAGCAAAACAAAGACAAAACCCCAACCACGAAGGGAATCTCATAACGCATCTCCGGAAAAGTCAAGAGTCGGATTTACAAATATGGAAAGTTGTATCCGGGGCGTTACAGGCGGGGAGGCCCGCCGACGGGCGCTGTCTAGGCAACGCGCGCGGCGAGAGCACCCGACGCTCAGCGCGGGCTCGACGAGCATCTACCATGGGGACAGTGGGGTGGCGGCGAGTCGACCAATAGAAGATAAGCTTCGATGCACCCCTACCCGGGGCCCCAAATGTCGGATTTAGGACTCGGCAAACCCTTGAGAGGTTCGAACACTGGGGTGCATATGAAGAACTCCTGCTCCACAACCTTCCGTCCCAACGATTCCATAGCCTAACTCGACGAACCCAAGGGACAAGAGACACATCAGTTTATCCTGGTTCGGGCCACCTTGCAGTGTAATACCCTACTCCAGCTTTGTGGTGGATTTCCTCTAGGGGCTGAGGAGGAACTAGTACACTGGTGGAACAGCCTCAGGAGGTGAGGTATTGTTGAGCTCGATGAGCTGGTGGGTGAGAGGATGGTCTGAATGATCCGCCCGTTCTACGGTGGTGGCTAAGTCCTATTTATAGTGTCCTTTGTCCTCTTCCAAAATGTAGGCAGGAAGGGATCCTACGATGGCCAAATTCAAAGGGGGCAACTAGTACAAGTTATCTTGACAAAAGTAATCTTCGCCTGCAAAGACTCTGGTGGTGACGTTGTAGTGGGCTCCGCGATGACCTCCGTCCTGTCGCCCTGGCGATCTTGGTGTTGTTGCACCAATATGGAGACCTTTGCTTGATTCCTTGGGACTCCGCACCTGCGCTTGCCCCTTGCACTACAAAAAAAGACACATCCGTGACATTTTGGGCCGAATGAATTTTTTTCTGTCATACATATGACACTTCTATGACGATAATTGTGACAAAACCCAGTATCATCATAGATATGGTGGGCTCCTACTTCTATGAAAAAAATCATGACAGAAAATGGGCTTTTCATCCTGGGCAGGCCGGAGACGCAGCTGCATGACATTCTTTGGGCCGTCCATGACAGAAAAAACCATGGTAGAAGCGAGGGGGAGGAAAATTTTGGGGAGTTCCCGGTTACGGTTGGAGGTCGGGGGCCGAGCGATGCACATTTCTCTCGTACACGTATGCGCGTATGCGCGAGGCATTGGCTCTAACTGAACCCGAGTGAGGCGTTGGGCTCTAACTAAGCCCGAGCGATTGCACTGCAGGCTATGCGTTAGTGAACCCGAGCGATCAATCGATGGATGTTAACTGAACCCGGTCGAGCGATTCCTTCGCTACTGCTGCTAACTGAAGTCGATCGATGCTGCCTCTGGGATGAACAGTGAGCGTTGCAGGGGGGGGGGGGGTTGGATGAACAGTGAGCGGTGGTGTTGCCTCTGGATGAACAGGACCCCGTGGTGTGGTGGAGGGCTGGATGAACAGTAGACGATGGAGGGGTGCCCGTGGAGGGGTGGTTGAACAGGACCCCGTGGTGTGGAGGGCTGGATGAACAGTAGACGGTGGAGGGGTGCCCGTGGAGGGGTGGTTGAATAGTAGCCGGTGGAGTAGCGCGCGGTGGAGGCTGGATGAACAAGAGCCCATGGAGGCTGGAGGAGGTCGATGGTGGAGATGAGCAGTATCCCGTGGAGTCCCGTTTTGCGTTATGCCACAACCCTCCTGATGAACAGGACCCCCATTTCGACCATAGCGCTCCAACACAAGTCAGTTTCGTCCGTTTTGCGGCACGCCACACCCCTCCCGATCAACAGGACCCCCGTTTCGATCATAGGAGGTCCGTTTCCTCCGTTTTGCGGTATGCCACACCCCTTCTGATCAACAGGACCCCCGTTTCGACCATAGGAGGTCCGTTTCCTCCGTTCTGTAGTACACCAGGCCTCGTTTCCATCGCCTGTTCCGTCCAAGCCCTCCCGATGAACACGACCACGCATTCCATTCCGACCCAGCCGGTTGGCTCCCACGCGTTCCGTTGCCTCCCGATGAACACGACGCATTCCGTTGCCTCCCCATGAACACGACGCATTCCGTTGCCTCCCCATGAACACGATGCATTCCGTTGCCTCCCCATGAACACGACGACGACGCTGTTTCTCCGTTCCGACCCAGCCATGTACACGAGCCCTGGCCGTATGTATGCGCGAGTAGGCGTTCGAGACCCTACCCGTATGTACGTACATGACCGTATTTTCTTTCTTGCACCTTGGCCGTTGTACGTACGTGTACATGCTATGTGCGCGCCTCTACTACGACACGTACGCGCCTCTACTACGACACGTACGCGCCTCTACTACGACACGTGCATGCCTCTACATCGACCAGTATATATGTACGTACACGTTCGCGACCAGAATGACAATGCTACGTACGCTTCGACCATGTGGGTCCAGACTGTTAGGCACTTCCTTGCCTGCGAAGATGTAGCTGGTGGGTCCCAGCAGTCAGGGGGGCGAATTGTTTTGTTTTTTTGCCCGGACGCATTTCCTTGCGTGCGAAGATGTAGCTGCTGGGTCTCAGCAGTCAGGGGGAATCATTTTTTTGCCCGGACGCACTTCCTTGCGTGCGAAGATGTAGCTGATTGGTCCCAGCAGTCAGGGGGGTGAATCGTTGTTTCGGACACACTTCCTTGCGTGTGAAGATGTAGCTAGTGGGTCCCAGCAGTCAGGGGGCGAATCGTTTTTTCGGATGCACTTCCTTGCGTGCGAAGATGTAGCTGGTGGGTCCCAGCAGTCAGGGGGAAACGTTTTTCTCTTAAAATACGGTGGCCTGTCTGGTGGGTCCCTGCTGTCAGGTGGAGGAATAATTATTTTGCGCATAATAAGGAGGCACTTCCTTGCTGCGGTCGTGGACCCAGCTGTCAGCCTCTCCACGTACAATCCACGTCCGATGGACGCCATTCCTTGACCATGTTGACCACGCCGCGCCGAGAGCACCAGGGCGGTGGACGACGCCGAGGCCTAGGAAGGGGACGACACGGAGCCGGGGAAAACGCGGCAGTGGATGCCCACGTGTAGAGGAGTATGAGGGTTCACTCGTTCGGCTGCGGTGTGAGGCTGCCGTCGCCATAGAATAACAAGGGGTGTGTGTGCGTAGAGGGATGGCCTTGCCAGCGATGGGAGTAGTAGGGGCGGTGAGGCCTCCACGGCATCACAGCCGGCCACGAGCAGCAGGAGTAGGCGGCACGACCGGCGCTTCTTTGGGCTGCTGGAACAAGAAGACCAGAGGTTGAAGAAGCACTACGGCCGTTGGATGGACATCGTACGGTCAATGGAGCTAGAATCGTTCATATATTGACTAAAGTTGACATTGTCCTCCGTCCCAGTCAACTTAGTAGGCCCACAAGTCAGCTTCCCACCAAGATGACTCCCAGGTAGCAGGGGGTATTCATTTTTTTGTGCGTAATAAGGAGGCACTTTCGGTTGGTCCGAGCTGACAGCGTGGTGAACGTTTTTTCACGAAATACAATGGCCCGTCCTATGGGTCCCAACAGTCAGGGGGAAATGTTTTTTTGCGAAATACTGGTGGCTCGTTCGGTGGGTCCCTGCTGTCAGGTGGAGGAATAATTATTTTCCGCGTAATAAGGAGGCACTTCCTTGTGGCTGCCGTGGACCCAGCTGTCAGCCTCTCCACGTACAGTACTCTTCCGATGGAAGTCAGTCGTTGACAACATTGACCATGCCGCGCCGAGAGCACCACGGTGGTGGATGATGGCGAGTCCTAGGAAGGGGACGACGCGGAGCCGGGGATGATGCGACAGTGGAAGCCCCCGCGGAGAGGAGTACGAGGGTTCACCAGTTCGGCTGCGGTGTGAGGCTGTCATCGCCGCAGAATAATAGGGGGTGTGGGTGAGTAGAGGGATGCCCTGGCTAGCGGTGGGAGTAGTAGGGGGCGCTGAGGCCTGTGCGGTAGCACAGCCGGCCACGGGAGGCGGGAGTAGGCGGTCCCGCCGGCGCTGCTTTGGCGGCTGGAGCAAGAAGATCAGAGATTGAAGAAACACGACGGCCGTTGGATTGTCATCCAACGGTTACGTCTGCTAGAATCGTTTGTTAACGTATATAATAACTAAAAAAATCTTGCACACAAGTCAACTAAACAAGCCCAGAAGTGAGACCACTCCCTCTTTTTTTAATAATTTATATATAGCTCATGGAAACTTCTTATGCAATTTATTGCAGTCGTTTTTTTGGTTGGCCAGGGCCAATGTCGCATATTTCTGTGGGTTCCAAACTATTTTTAATACTGAAATGTCGAGCAAAATGCGAAAAAATTCAGAAATTATAAAGTAATTGCCAATTTGTCATCTGTTTTTATATTTACAACCCATTTCATATTACTTTCAAGATTTGCAGGCATCTTGAAAGAGTTGCAGCCCATCAGGGCGTAGAAAAATAAGTAGGCCTAGATTGGGTATTCTTCAGAAAAAATAAACTGGGCTCATTTTCACAAAGAAAAAATAGCTGGGCTGGTCACATGGTGAACATAAAATATAAGCCTGGGCTAGATGGGCCACAACCCAATTCAAACCCTACTCCGTCTCAACAATACCAAACAAAAAAAATTATTGCTCGAGTAGCTACGTCCCAGGTGTCAGCCGATCTTGTGCTGTTCTCTTGTCTATCGACTATATACGCTCCCAATGTCGTGGGTCCCAGATGTCAGGAAAACACTAGGAGGAAGCATTTTATTTTTCCATACGCTGACGTGGTGGGCCCCTACTGTCATCCTCTCCACGTACTTCTGCCGATTCCTGTTGTTTGTTGACCATGTTGACAACGCGAGAGGGCAGCGTCGCGGCGAGCGCAACAAAGCGCGCGGAGGACGTCGGTGTTAACGATTTTTGAGACGGTGGGGTGGCAATGCGTGCGCTAAGGCGCAGCCAGCCATGGGAGGCGGAAGCAGGCGGCCCCGCCGGCGCTGGTTTGGTTTTGGCGGCTGGAGGAAGGCAGGACTGAAGAAACACGACAGACTGTAAAAGCAGCAGGAGTACTTAACAACCTTAACTGAAACCAGCAGGGGCACTTAACAACCAAAGTTGAAAACAGTATGAGTACTTATACAGGGTCAACCGTACAAAGCACGCCTCGAACAGTGCTACTTTGCCTACAGTTAACCAAGGGTGAGGCCGCCAAGCCACAGGACAAGGCCCAGGCGCCACCCAGCGCATCCACAACCTTCTGAAACCGGCTTCATCTCGCAACGTGGTCAATAAACAGGATATTCGCTTTAGAGCCATGGAAAAACATGAACATAATCTTCTGTCCTATTCTCCAAGATGGACGGGCCTTCATTATTTGAGACCACCCATGAATAAGTATCTTTTCACCTCCAAGGGGAATTGAGTAGGTTGACATAAACATCATGTTGTGACCAAGCACAAGTCTGACCTGACCATGGTCAGGCATTTGTATAGGAACAATAGAACTCGGCAGTTCCTGTTTCAAGAAGATCACGGCTGTAAAACTATGTATAAGCAATAGTTTATGAACAACATATATAACAGAAAACAGCTCGTACCATATGTTTCTCGACACAGTTGGACATGTTCAACGAGTGCAGTAGTGGCACACATATCCCACGTGGCCTTCCACCATTGAAATGCCCAACAAGGACCTCAAGACGATCAATAAAGTGTAGGAACTTGTGGATGTCGATCCAGTCAACTTCAGTGCCATTAGTAACAGCCGAGTTATTACACGTGCCACCAATTATAAGAAAATATTAGTTAGGAGTAGCATCTTCGTGAGAGATTCCTTGCTACTTCTAAAGTTAAATTGTGATTACTTAGACAGAATAGGTGGATTAAGAAGTAATCGAGGCAACAAGCAAGAACCAGATACAAAACTAACATGGATGAACAATTGGAACGACGTCGGGGTGGAAGATTGCAGTGAAGATGAGACCAGGTTCTGCTATTTCCATAAACATTCGTGCGCCAACTTTCATTCCGTAACACTTGAGAAAGTTTATCCAAGTTCGGCCATGAAAAAAGCAGTGATCTTCTTGGCTCATGAACCCAACTCGGAACTTATATCCATCACTTGTCTTCACTGTGACCATTAAACTAGTGTATTCAGTTATGGCAAGGCCGAGCATCTTGAGTACATCTGTTCTGGCAAAGCAAATAATACACTGCAGGAAAAATAATATGAGAACACAACATGTTCAAAAAAACCCCACCCTCCCAGATAGAAAAGAGGATCCTAGGAACATACTGTGCGCGTTTCAAAATTCTATGTTAGGATGATAAGGAACTTTGGGCACCCCGCACTTTGGGCCCCGCGTTTCTCGCCGAGGGCCTAGAAACCTATAGGGTACTCGCACTTTGGGCACCGCAAATGAAACACACTAGATTCAGTAGGAAGAAAAATGCATCAACGGCGGCGGCTGCCGTCCTAGGATTACCTGCGACCAAGGGACTTGGATTTATCGGGGATGGATGAAGAATTCATACCTGGTTCTCCATGAGAAAACCCTATGCAATCGTCGAGAGGGGTTTTTCTCTAAACAAGCAGACGAGGGAGAAGGGGATTCAGGCCAGTGAAATATTGCCTCTTCGTCCGTCCAGCTTACTGCTAAAACTGGAAAGGGGGGGGTTGTGATTTGTCGGCTCAGTAGGCATTACTGCGGCGCTACGACCGGGGTGTGTCTACCGTGAAGTTGTGCACTCTAATTTGTGCATATGGCACGTGGACCCCGTTGTCGGTTGCCCCACATATCAGCGAAAGGAAGTAGAAAGACAGGAGTAACTAGTTACACATAAATATATATTTTGACAAAGAGATACTCCCCCTGTAAAGAAATATACAAATCTTTTATATCATAGGCTCACCTTGCCGAGAAATATACTCCCTCTGCAATGCACGGGCATTATGGGGGTTCAGCTTTTTTATGGGGGTTCAGATGAGAATATAATACTCAGATAGGCTCACGTTTCTGGACTTTGGGCCGCAGGCCGACCCTGCATGTTTGGGGGACCATGTGTTCTACCTTAGCGCTTTTCTTATTGCAAGCGATTGGTACGGCGCTGGTTTTAGATGCTGTCGCAAGGCGAATACACAAAATTGAATAAAGCACGACTGCTGTTGGAATGAAATCGAACGACAGTTCCTAACCAGCAATCAGAGTTGCACTTCTATCAACGATATACCATGTGATAAATAATACTGTCATACTACTTATACACACATGACACTTGTTTCACCATGCCAGATTATTACATCAAAATCTCTTGGAGGATAGATCAGTTCGGCAGTTGCGTGCTACTAATGAAGAATTTCAAAGTTGATTTGGACCAGCTCTCCTTGCCGAGAAAGTTCGATTTTGACATCATCCCCTACCGCAAGATATGATTTTGACATCATCCCCAACCAACGAGACGTCCAAATTTTAAACGGGGGCTAAGTTAGTAACTTTCCCATATTTCAGACAGGCGCATCCCAAAAACATGGTTCCCCGTACCTATCCCTCCATTTTCCCATTCATACACCGTCTGCACTAGAACACCCCATCCCCACACCAGCCTCCGTCCGCCACCCCATCCATCACCGCCGTCCTCCACCACATCCATCGCCACCGTCGTCCACCATGCCGGAGTGCCTACCAAGACCGTGTCGTCCACTGCTAGAGATGGATGTTTCTCATCCACGGCGACGGACCAATAGCCTTGCATCGCGTCCTCTCGCTTCATCGGCGTTGTCGTCCTCTTTGCCGGGGCCGCTCACACGACCTTCTCTTCCACCGGAACGAGACTTATCCCCCGATGCACCCGTCTACTGTCGCATATCTGCTTCAACGCCACCGACAGCCATTGCACCCCCGATGCCTACACGGCGCCACAAGAGAGGTGGTACTTCGTATCTCCTCAACTTTTTGATCTCAATCAGAAAATAGATCTTAACTTGGTTACTCTACTTTCTTTTCAGCTCTTAGAATTTACTTCTTAGTTCAAAGCAAACAATGGATGCTAAATATCATTTCTCCGGTTTGCAGCTTCAAATCTGCCATGGCACAGCCATAATACGATTTAATTGATCATGCTTAGGGTTTAATTGATCATGTCGGTTCTGTGGTGGTTTCTTTTAGTGTGGACCACCCTGTTTCTAAATACTGGAACCGTAGACATGAGTGAATGGTATTTCTCTATCTGATCTCTTCCATCATGTGTGGGTAACGAACACTACATTGTATTAAAAGAAAGTGTCATTTCCAGCTTTTACATAGGTTTCGATCTTTTACATGGAATACAATCTGCCTACTTGCTTTGTGTCGCACTACCAGCACTCCACCCTTGAAGCTAAACATTACGCCACTCATAATTGCTTAGTTTATTTGTTCAAATATGAATTTCATATGGTTCTAGTGTTCCTACTTCGGTTTTGAAATGTGTGCCTACCTGTTATAGAGACATAAGGGGTTTGTATTTCTGTGTGTGGTCTGGTTAGCACGGTTGGGAAGGTGAACTTTGCATATGCAGGGGTTTATAGGGAGACACTCCCCGAGTTGAATCCGCAATGCATTCCATAGATAATCTAACTGCTTTTTATGTTTTCATGAATCTCAGATTCTGAACAGCATCATAATGATTATGAGCTTGCGCGCATGAAAAGAATAAAGCAGAACAATGCCATGGCTGTCAAACTTGGCATTAAGGGACTGAAATCAAGTCTGGATTCAATGCAATGCAAACGCACTCCACCTACAAATTCATGCTCAGAATGTGATCCTAATAGTGATTCTGAGCTAGAGGGAGACCTAAGTCAATGTAGCTCCCTAGTGGAGGAGTCAAAGGAAGATGCCCTATCTTATTCACCCATCAAGGTACTTTCTCTAACTTTCCAAGGTTACATTGCTCGCACATATCTTGCAACTGATGCTTTGCATTGCTTCTACTTTGTTGAACTGCCATTAGCTTAGTTTACACATTGTGTATGTGAATACGCCCTGCCTATCCATTTTCAGTACATATTCCATCTGTCATCATACCATATTTATCCATTCAAATGCTGTTCTTGTGTATCAGATGTTCAAAAGGAAGAGGGGATTGCTGATCATGGAGGAGCACAAGCAAAGTTTTTGGAAAAGGTAGTGGCACCTGATAAATCAAATAGCCCATTAGGTGTAGTTGCAATATTACCTGACCCACAAAATACCCCAACTCTAGCAGACTCTAGCCCTACTACACTGGTCATTTCTGATGCCCCAACTCAACAGACCCCAACTGTAGCAAATAGTATGATTATGCCAGTTGACATTGCACTAGCTGTACGATGCAAAACCCCCATTCCAGCAAAGAGTACACCAAATCCAGTTGCCAAATCCCTTTTCGAACCAGAGATAGCCCCAATTGCAGCAAATAGGATCCCTGTTCCATTTCTTCCCAGTTTAAAAGACGAAGCTTATGTTGTTGTCAGGAACTTTGTGCGCATCTTTCCTTCATGGAAAGATTATACCGCAGACACAGAACAATTTACAGTCTTCCTCCGCAACTTATGCGTAAGTAATGTACTAATGTTATTCATGATCATTACTGCATATGTTTCTGCTGACGAAAGACACAAGATTTCATTCTTTTAAATAGGCGAGGAGCAAACTGGATTGTGATGACGAGCAAGGGTTGGTTGTGCTTTCCAAGCACTCGTTGATGAAGTATCGTTCCTACCTGAGGCAAGCGCACTTCGATGGCAAGCCTCCGAATGAAATTTCTATAAAGTCTCTGGTGCTACATTTATCGGACGGTGACTGGAATAATCTTGTTACACATTGGTCTCGGCTGCAGCGTAAGGTACTGTCTATGATATCACATCACAATTTGAACTACATTTCTGCATTTGCCTTAATGTCTCACTTGTACGAAAACTGTTAGCAGAAGAACATTCGTTCTAAAGGGACCACAGAATCTCGCAACTATACTGCACACTGCATTGCTCTTGTGAGTACCTCTTGCCCTGTATGACCATACTTACTTTCATAGATGTTTGATTATGTAGCATCACTGCACATGTTAGCCTCATAATCGTCCATTTTGTGGACATTATAACATCTGTATGGACTCTTACATAAATTAAGAATCAAACCAATGCTTTTGAAGTGGTTTTGCTCTGCAGTCGTCTTGTAATGACTGAACGTGGTCTATCACTGTACTTACATTAACAGCTACTCCCTCCGTCGCATAATATAAGAACATTTTGTAAAGTACACCAGTGTTCAAAACACTCTTGTGTTATGGGAAGAGGGATTGATTCATTTTGTAGCATTCTGCATCTTATCTCCCTCGCCCACCGTTTACTAAAAAAGATCAGATATATATTTAATCTTACCAACAAGTAGAATACACAGATAATGCTAGTGCAGAAGTGTAGCCCATTGCTCTTGTCAGTACATTCTGTCCTGTAACGCTTGTTCTTCCAGGGATTGGTAGTTGATTATGTAGCATCAATCTGCATCTTATCTTCATTATCCTCTATCCATTCCAGTATTATCATATCTATAATTACTCTCTACAAAATGTAGAGTACAGGAAATGCTTATGAAGAAGATTCTGTGCTGAAATTCTTGAGTTATCCTTCCCTTGACATGGAGAAGGGCATTATAAAGCCGGTGTTAACTGTTAATGTAAGTCAGTCCTTCTAAAGCCTTTATCCTCAACTGCTATTTAATTTGCTCATACTTCCTATTATTTACTTCTGTTTAGTTTGCTGTTTCTACCAAAATGCATGTTCGTAAGAACCGTAAGTTCTAAGTTTTACTTGTAAAACCAAATTCCTTATTCATACCATGCACATTACTTAATACTCCCTATATGTATGCTTGTTTTTGTGGATCTATAATCCAGTGTGTGGTGAAGCAGCCCACGCTTGCACCTTGTCATGCACATTATCCAAAATACATACAATGATTTTCTTTGCCCTTCATCTATGCTTGTTATGTTGACATGGTAATCCAGTAGCGTGGTGAAGCTCCCCGCATTATGAACAATGCCAAATTATGCTATTGATATTTTGAACTTACTCTTTATTTTCTAATTTGAAATTGGATAGAATTGACAAAAAAGTTATCATCTTTGTTTATACACGTGCAAAACATGTCATCTCTCTACTTTGTTTCAGGGTGATATGCTTGATGGCATGCACCAGTCTGCTGAAGGTTGTGAGACAAACCCAACATATATTGCAGCAAAGAAGGCAAAACATCTTGAAGATAGCGAGACAACCCCAAAGTCTTGTCATGATGCAGTGTTCAAGTTACTTGAGACTAACAGTCAGACAAGCTCATAGAATTCGTTGTCTAAATCAGTTCAACTTCTTCAGTCCCAAGTTCTAGCAGAAAGGCATTCTGCAACTCAACTTCGACTTGAAGTCTTATCTCTAAGAAAGATTGTGGAGAACACCAATGAGAACCTCATCGCTAAACAGCTACACCTAGAAGCTATGACCGACATGCTAGGCCGGTCTCATAGCCTTGCTCAGCAGCTTGTGCAGCAGTTCCCCCACAAGGCTAACCTTTCTTGAACTGTCTTGGAAGTGGTCTCGGTTCAGTATTATTTTGTTACGCTACAATGGTGCCCAGTTTTTGTAATCTGCTTCTTCCTTGTACTTTATGATCACTGGTGGCGAACCTCGATGCCCAGTGGATGTAATATACCTTAAATCCTTTATTGTATAGTGTAGGTTTATTCTTAGTTACTATGCCATAATTTGTTTATTGTATAAAGTAGGTTTGTTCTTAGTTCCTCCTAATTACTTCCATCATTCGCTATCTGAAAAAAATCAGATGTAGTCGACCGGACCGAAACATTCAACTCTAACGGGCCAGGTTTTTAGCGGGCCACAATTGGGCCGGCCTGCGTCTTTCTTGGGCCAGAATGATTGGGGCCTTCACACATTGCGCCAGGCCCAAACTTACACGGGCCTATATTTTAGTTGGGCCTTTTGTCGACCCAGCGCTTAGTTTGGCCCAGGTAGCATTGGGCCATTAATAGGCTGAATATTGTAGTGGCCTGTTACAGCCGAGATGAAACCACGGGCCTTTAGCAGGACAAAATGCATGTTGGGCCTCAATTTTCACTAGTCATCGACGGGCCTTCAGCAGGCCGAAATGTAGACCGGGCCGTTTTGGGCCCAGTTAGCTCACGGGACAATACCAGGCCGAAACATATCTCGGGCCTTAGTTGGCCCACTGATATCATGGGCCTTTAAGAGGCCGAAAGATTAGCACAGGCATCAACGGGCCGAATTATGCGACAGGCCTTTAACAGGCCCAAAGTCATGTTCGGCTTAACTATTGCCACCTTTAGCACGGGCCGTTAGTGGGCCCGATGTCCCGTCGGACCATATATGGCCCATGGGCAGCACGGGCCATTCCCAGGACGAAAGTCACACCGGGGTGAAATGGGCCCATGTCTACATCAGGCCTCTAACAGGTCGAAAGTCACTGGGCTGTAGTTGGGCCCAAATATTCGGCGAACAATTAACGGGCTAGATCTGGCTTCCGGCCGCAAATGGGCCCAAATATTGGGCGAACAATTAACGGGCAAGATCTGGCTTTGGGCTGTAAATGGGCCCAAATATTGGGCGAACAATTAACGGGCCAGATCTAGCTTCGGGCCGTAAATGGGCCTTTATTAAGCAGGCCATTATTGGGCTGGCCCACTAGTACGTGATTAAGTTCTATGGGCCTTTGACTGGGCCGGCCTTTTTAACCTATATGGGCCTCTGTTGGGACCAACCACGTGTCGACGTGTCATAGGCATGTCTCCTCCAATGGACGGGCAACATCTGGCCCACTGACGAGCTGACAGGTGTTCCCTTCAGCCAATCAGAATTTTACATGTGGAAATTTCCCATTGGTTAGGGCTGTTAACGGGTTATCGGATCCAAAATCTGACCGGTTAGCTTAACGGCGTTCCGTTATGGTGGATGCCACGTGTCGGTCACCCTTGACGAAAGCACTTCTGTGACACGCGATTTATCGTCACAGAAGTGGACACTTCCGTGCTGATAATTTTGGTTATGTCATGGAACACTTCTACGACAGCACAGGTATAATTATCTTGATTCTGTCATAAAATTGTCATGGATGTACATGCATGACAAAAAACGCGACCTACTGTGACAAACACATATCATCACAGAAGTGTATTTTTTTGTAGTGTTGGCACCAAAGGGGAAATAGGTACACTGTGCCCGCTGGCGCCTGCCTGGCCTTGGTCGTCATGGCTCACGTCATGTCAACCACGGAAGGTGCACCTTGCCTTGATATCTCTGCTCCTCGGGAGCCAGACTTGTGAGGCCGCCCCCTGGGGAGGTCTTGGTGTCGTCCGCCTCACAAGGCTTCGCCCCTTGCAAGGGTCTTGAATCATGCTGCTGACACTAGGCCGTACCAGGCCACTGGTGGAGCCACACCGTGTGTCGCAGGCAGGCAAGTCTAGGTAGCCCCGTTCCCAACACGCCGACAAATTGCCTCTCTCTCTCCCACCTGATTTTCATGGTGGTGGACCCTCCCTACCCCCAATCTCCAATCAATAGCTCACACGTCTCACATTATGTTAATTATGTATCTGGGATTACGTAGCTGTAGCATTACTCGTCCTAAAACACCATCTAAGCTAACCTCCCAGGATATCACACGGGAAAATACACGGTTGTGCCATTTTAGTCGGGATTACCGGATTACTAGTAGTAGTACTGATGGATCGCATGAAGCACCAGGTTTTTTTGGGGGGGCGAAGCACCAAGTTTAAAAGGAAAAAAGGCGGTACATACACAACACGCCTGTCGCAGTCGCATTGCACCCCACACACGGTCGGTCCTGCACACGGCTCACACAAACAGAACACGCTTCGGCTTGCCTCTTCACTGACATGTGGGACTGCACTTGGAGAAACCGACCATGCGCCAAACTCCCCCCCCCCACCACGCAAAAAGCCCCCCCCAATTCCCCCCAAATCCCAAATTCCACAGCCCTTCGGCCAAGTAGCTAATAATATTCCCCAAACCCCCCTCCCCCCGGCCCCCTCTACTCCATTCGCTCCGCCAAAGCCATCCTCCCCGCTGTGCCGATACGTTGGCGCCGCGGTTCGTCGAGGGGACGCACGGTGATCCTCTCGCTCCCACAGTACGCTCTAGTAGACTGCTGTCCTCTGGCGGTGCCACCACCGCTGGCGCAGTTCTTATGGAGAGGCATGGTGGTCAGGTTTTGCCATGGTACACGCATTCTAGATTGAGGCCCTACGCATGTTGGACTAGCACTGAAAGTTAGCTGATAGACGCTGTTAATCTCACTATTTGCCGAAGTAGTTTACCGTTAATATGCTCTTCTTAAGAAGTTTCCTTTCCCAGTTCTGCACTCAATCTACTTCGCTGAGATGGCATGACATGCCTGATTAGTTGCTAAAATATCCTACCGTATATTTATTGTGATGTAGGTTGCCATGGTCTAGTAGCCAATCTGTTAGGTGAAATAGCTCTACACCATTTTATACTCGATCTTTGTTGCTGAGATGGCCTTCGATGGCTTTGTTCTCAGCCTCATTGACTGCTGAAACAACCTGCCATAATTTAGCACTCAAATTTGCTTGCTGAATTAGCTTTACATATATTTCATTACTTAGACATGCTTATCCAAATATCTTGCCATAGCTTTAGACATCGACCTAGGTAATTTTTTCTGAACTTCCTAAAAAAGCATATATGTTTTTCCTGTAATATCTAGTAGAAGAACTAATTTGTATGTCTAACAGATGGACAGGACTTGGATAACCTCTGCTCGAAGATTTGCGCTGCATATGTCGAGGGGGTTGAAAACTTCATGAACTTTATTAGAGCTGAGTATGGTGGTCCGAAATCAGATGTGCTCTGCCAATGTAGCAGTGTATGAATTTAGTTACAAGACCCCAGTCAACTGTGCAAAATCATCTACACTTGTATGGGATGTTGGTCACATATACTAGGTGGGTTCATCATGGTGAAGCTGTGAACGTCAATGTTACTGACTATGTGGAAGCAGCAGATCACCATCTTGATCTGCTTGATGCTCAGGTGGAAGAGGAGAAGCGGGTGGTGGTGGCGGAGCCACTGAGTTTGACCAACATTGAAACAATGCTACCAAATGCTCGTGCATTTTGTGAACTTTCACCTGCAGAAGAAAAACGATGGGCCCGCATGTTGGAACAATGCAACGAGGCTGCACCCCAGGAAATAAGCTGTCAGTATTCTCTGCTATGGTCACCTTTCTTCAGCTGAAGACATCTGAGCGGATGACCAACAAGTCATTCGATGCGACGTTGGCTGCTTTCCGTGAATCTTTCCCAGATGCGTCTGAGCTACCACACACCTTCAATAAAATGAAGAATTTCATTTGTGCAGTTGGAATTGGATATGATATGATCTATGTTTGAAAGAATAATTATGTTATGTTCCATAAGGATTATGCTAACTTGAGTGAATAACCAAAATGAAAATCATCAACATGGAAAGATGGCGATGCTTTGAAGAGGATTCTTCATAATGTTCTCAGACATTTTCCAATTATACCAAGATTGCAGAGGTTGTTTCATGATGCTGAAACAAGAGGGGTTGTATTGTGGCATTCTAGGAACCAGGAGTGCAGAGATCAGGATGTAATGAGCCATCCATCTCATGGTAGTGACCAGAAAAGCTCCAATCTGAAACACAAGAAGTTTGATGCTGACCCGCGAAACATTAGACTTGGCTTAGCTTCAGATGGATTTATCCCATTTGGCCACCAGAGCGCCACATATAGCATGTGGCCAGTGCTTGTTATCCCTTACAACATGCCTCCAAATGTCTGCACCAAAGAATCAAACTACCTGATGGCCTTGCTCATCCCAGGTAGAGAAAGTCCTGGAAAGGATTTTGATTTATTCATGGAGCCTCTTGTGGAGAAACTTCAACAACTATGGAGGGATGTTCTCACTCGAGACCTATATAGTAGCCCACCAGCTGATTTCATTTTGCATGCTGTTATAATTTTGTGCATCCATGATTATCTGGCTTTGGGCACTATGTCAGGGCGAACGACAAATGGTTACAATGCATGTGTTCGCTGTGATAGGAATCCACTGTCATACGCAATACTTAGCAAGATCTATTACATTGGACACCGTCTTTTCCTTGCCAAGGACAAGCTATGTCCTACAAAATACCGAACATATGTGTTCAATGCAAAGCATGAAAACCGTGATGCGCCAAAGAGTCTCACCGTGGATGATTTGCAAGTGGAATTAGAGAAGGTCAGGCATATTACACCAGGAAATTATCCTGATAATGGTAGCGGGAAAAGGAAGCGTGGCAGGGCAGAAGAGAGATTATTATTTACCCACAGGTCCACTTTGTGGGACTTGGATTATTGGAAAGATTTGGATCTGCGGCATAATCTTGATGTGATGCACATCAAGAAAAAATGTGACAACATTATCAGCACACTTCTTATATTGAAGGCAAGATGAACGATACCTTAAAATCTAGGATTGATTTGACACACCTAGGTATCAGAAAGGATTTGCAGGTGGAAGATGAAGGTAAACCACGGGATATGGCACCAGCTGTGTACGTCTTGGACAAGGTAAAAAGAAAAGAATTATGCGAGGTCCTATCACGTGTGGGATTCCCACATGGATTTGCTTCCAACCCTGAAAGGGGAGGCATTGCAGATGGTAACAAGGTACAAGGGTTGAAAACTCATGACTGCCACGTCCAATTTCAAAGGGTTTTACATGTTATCCTTAGAGGATTGGGCCGCCCTGACTTATACAGAGTAGTTGCAGAGTTGGGACAATTCTCCAGGGAACTCTGCAGTAGAAATATCAGGATAGATGCTTTGGAGCATCTTAGAGACAAGATACCAACTATCCTATGGGACCTTGAGAAGATATATCCTCCAGCCTTCTTTGATGTGATGGTGCACTTGGCTGTTCATCTACCTAATGAGGCACTACTTAGAGGTCCAGTATAGTATGGCTGGATGTACCCTATTAAAAGGCGGGTAGGCACTTTCAAGGGCTATGTTAGGAACAGAGCTAGACCTGAGGGTTGACATTCTGCTCAAAATACATTGAAACAGCTGATCAGTTTAGCAAAGAGGTGGGTGAAGACAATCCCGGGCTTAATGTTCTCAATTGTTATGTTCGAGTTACAGGGAAGAGCCGACAAGACGACAAACCTAAATATTTGGACAAAATGGTTTGGTATGTGTTGAATAACTATTCTGAGATTCTACCTTATATCGAGTAAGTGCTAAGTACTGCCACTTATACATCATAATCTACTAAACTTGCAGCACATTCTTATATATTTAGATGTTTGATGCGATCACTATGTTGTGGAGCACCAACAAAAAGGAGTTACTCCCACAAAATCCAAGAAACATTGAGAAACTTGTTATGGTAGGATTTGCGAAGTGGCTCAAGAGCCATGTAAGCTTTTGAATTGCACTGTCAGTTTTTTTAATATATTGAGTACATAAGATGATCAACTTGTCTATTTTCTAACCATAGGTTAAGAAGATGTGGGAGGATGGGCATGCAGTTGATGATGCCCTTTATGCACTAGCAATGGGTCCTGATACTCGGGTAAGACATTATGAATCTTGCATTGTTGGAGATGTGCGGTACAACACCCTTGCACGCGCCGAAGGTAGGAAGACACAAAATAGTGCCATCACGAGCACATATAAGTACGGCGAAGTGACAACAGAAATGTATGCTAACATAACAGACATTGTTCAGTTGTAGTATATCTCCAGTTTCGAGGTTCATCGGTGTGTGGTTCTGTTGTGCTGCCATTGGTATAACCTATTTTCTAGGATCGCAAAACCAAGAGCTGATGATTATTTCAAATCCAATAATGTCAAGGCGGCGTACCAGACCTACGAGTCTTTTATTTTGGCAAATCAAGCAACACATATATTTTTCTTGGAAGACACATTTGCACATAGCAATGACTGGAGAGTATTGCAAAGGTTTGAGCAGAGTAATTCGTTTAATGAAGTTGCAAAACAAGGTGATTCTTACACTGCTCTTGGTGTAGAAGATTCCACATATGGTCCTAATATCTTTGAGAACCATCACATCAATGACACTGGCAAAAAGATTGCCTGTCAGGCTATAGACATACGAGAGTTGATCAGTAACAAGCCAACATTCGAGGACATTAAGGATGAAGAAGAAGGTGACACCGGGAGGAATTACAATTCAGACTGATACACATGGCGAAGATGTTGACGCTGCTGCTGCGGATTATGATTAGATTGCTTTTGTCGTATTTGCCTGTCAAAAGATGTTTTTTATCTACTATGTGAAATTGTGTTTGCTATGACAACTAAAAGCTGATGAACTTGTTGTTTAGTATTTTGCTGTGAGAACATCACTTATTATTTATGTTGATTTGTGTTTGGTGATTGTTTGATGACTAAAACATGATGACATTGTTGTTTACTTGTACTCATATTTGGCTATGAAACTTGTATTTGATGACATAGTTTGTTGTTGGACTACAATTTGCTCGACGTCTTCGAATGGGACAAAGCTGACCCAACATGGCCTCTGCTAATTTATTTATTTATTAGCAAAAGGGCCTCCGCAATTTATTTATTTATGAATACATTAGATGTTCAAAACACTACGCCTAGCCTGCTAAATAGGTTTCATTCATTACTAGTTTCAGCAAAGTTCTCATGTCATAGCCACTGAATACATCACGAGTGCTACATACACTTCAAATAAAGAGACAATCATCCTACATAGCACATCGATTTCGTCCATTATATTCACAAGCTCTTTCATCTCCTCATTGTTGTCAAGGTCGTTCAGCAGTTGTTGCTTGGCCATGATCAGAGGAACTGCATCTTTAACCTTCTGCTCTGCATCTTCCTGTTCTGTCGTTCCTTCAGTTACTTGTCCAACACCCCAACCTGCTGGCATTGGGATACCTCGGCTAACCAAATAATCAGCGTAGTTGCATTCCCCCACATCAGCAACTTCCTAGAAATACAAATCAAACGAATCTTCCCTTTTCTGCACAAATAAAATTGGAAGATCATCAACCAAACTATTAAAAAAATTAGCAACTGAAAGTAGAAGAACATCACTTAAACATATTATTACCCCATGATTCCTGCATTTTAGAAGACTCGGCCAGGGTTGAGGATTGTGATTGAGATGCGACAGATGACTCTGTGTGATTTGCAGCAGTAGCACCACACCAATGGCAAAGGGTTGCGATGAGCAACCAGCTGCGGTGCGTGTGCCGGCGGGGGTGTGATGAGACCCACAAGCGCTGGTATGGGTGGCGACTTGGCGCATATATGGTTGTTGCCTATTGAAGAGTAGGTGGATGAGCAGCCAACATGCATGGTTCCTGTGGCTAGAGTTTCTGATGCTGGGCAGTGTAAGTAGAGAAGAGGAGAAGCGAACGTTGCATATGTCAGTTTCATTACTTGCAGAGTAGCATAGCACCATATATAGTCGTTGTCTAGGTTTGGATTCGAACCAGCTACAGGAGCGTGTCTCTATTTTTTCTAAAACACGGTAACGTCTCTTTACTGGTATAATAGCTTGTTCTGTACGCCTTCTCAAGTCTTTGATTTTCTTTCTTTTGTGGACTCGAACTCAAGACCTCTTGATTGAAAACCAAGGGTGCTAGTCACTTATGTGGCGAACATTTCTTGGGAGGAGGACGGCAGAGAAATGCATTTTCCTCGCAGTTTTAGTTGCGACGCAAGATCGAACGGTCGCAGTTTCGGGAATGTTATCAGCCGAACGAGCCCAGTTTTTCAGGAATGCTACTTGGTGTTGGCTTACTCAACAAATGATTGTGCCAGCCTTGACCGTTGGATTAACATTCAACGTCTTTCATGTTTCTTCAGTCTCTTCTTCCTCCAGCCGGGAATGCCAAACCAGTGCCAGCCGAACTGCCTGCTCCCACCTCCCATGGCTGGGTGTGCTGCCGCGCACACATCGTGGCCACATCGCACCCTAAAACTCTGTGCATCTTCCCCGCTCCTGTTTGTTCCCGTCTGAGGCCTCACCATCGTACTCCTCCTTGTTTCTCTCGCTGCGCCGCCACCTTCCGGTGTTGTCAACATGGTCAACAACCGAGAGGAATAAGGAGATGACTATACATGGTGAGGATGACAGTAGTGACCCAGCAGTGCGTGCAGGTTTTTTTCGGGAAGGAGAAGGGTATCAACTGGGTTGTGCGGGAGTTGTGGCCCATCTAGCATAGACTTTTATTTCATATGTTTACCACATGACCATCCCAGTTTTTTTCCTTTCTGAAAAATGGCTAGCCCAACTATTTTGTTTTTTGTAGAATAACCAACTTATGCCTACTTACTTTTCTATGCCCTGCTAGGCTGGAAATCTTTCAAGACGAGGAGGGATGCATTCGGCCTTGCCCAGAAAATGGGCTATAAGTAATAAGAAATAGGCTATGACTAGTAATAAATGGGCTGTCAAATGAAAAACTACAGCAAACAGGCAATTAGTTCCAAAATGCTTTTTTATTTGGGATTTTGATATTTTAAATTTTATTATTTTTGTGTGGGTAAATTTTCATTGGATTTAAGTTAAGGTATGTTTAGTTTTTAAATTAATTTGAATCTGGCTAGAAATTTCGGGCTGCAAGCTGTTTGGAACAAATTTGGAGGTTGATTTGTGGGTCTACAAGGTTGACGTGTACGAAAGGCTTTGTTAACTTACTCCAGAAACAATTCTAGCAGCAGCGACCGTGGGATGTTATTCCAACGGCCGTGCTACTTCTTCTATATCTGATCTTCTTGCTCCAGCTGCCTAAACGAGCGCCGGTGGGACTGCCTGCTCCCGCCTCCCATGGCCGGGTGTGCTGCCGCAAAGGCCGCACCGCCCCACCCTAATCCATTGCTGGCTAGGCCATTCCTCTACTCACCCACACCTCCTGTTATTTTCCGGTGATGGCAGTCAAACCAGTAAACAATCGTACTCCCCACCGCATGGGCAACCACTGCCAAGTCTTCCCCAGCTCTATGTCGTTCCCTTCCTAGGCCTCGTCGTCGTCCACCACCCTGGTGCTCTCTGCGCGGCATGGTCAACGTGGTCAATGAACGACATCCATCGGAAGTGGACTGTACGTGGAGAGGCTGACAGCTGGGTCTAGGGCCACGCACAAGGAAATGCCTCCTTATTACATGGAAAATAATGATTCCTCCACCTGACAACTGGGACCCATCGGAAGGGCCTCTGTATTTCGCGGAAAAAACGTTCCCCTGTTGACAGCTCGGACATACCAGCTATATCTTCACATGCAAGGAAGTGCCTCCTTATTACGCACAAAAAAGAATACTCCCCCTGCTAGCTAGGACCCACCATAGTGGGAGGCTGACTTGTGGGCCTACTAAGTTGACGCCGACGCATGGCTTTGTCAACTTAGTAAATATGAACGACTTTAGCAAAGTGACCGTACGATGTCCATCGAATGGCTGTAGTGCTTCTTCAAACACCGGTCTTCTTGCGCCAGCCGCCCAAACCAGCGCCGGTCGTGCCGCCTGCTCCTGCCTCCCGTGGCCGACTGTGCTGCCACGGAGGCCTCACCACCCCCTACTACTCCCACCGCTGGCCAGGCCATCCCTCTACTCACCCACACCCCCTGTTATTCTGCGGTGATGACAGCCTCACACCAGAGCTGAACCAGTCAACCTTTATACTAATCTCCGCATGGTCATCCACTGTCGTGTCTTCCCGACCCCGCATCGTCCCCTTCCTAGGCCTTGCCGTCGTCCACCGCCTTGGTGCTCTCGGCGCGGCGTGGTCAATGTGGTCAAGGAACGACTTCCATCGGAAGAGTACTGTACGTGGAGAGGCTGACAGCTGGGTCCACAGCCGTAGCAGGGAAGTGCAACCTTATTACGAGTAAAATAATGATTCCTCCACTAGACAGCAGGGACCCACCATACGGGCCACCGTATTTCACAAAAAAAATGTTTCCCCCATGACGGCTGGGACCCACCAGCTACATCTTCGCACGCAAGGAAGTGCGTCCTTATTACGGGAAAAATATGATTCGCCCCCTAATAGCTGGGACCCACCACCTATATCTTCGCACGCGGGGAAGTGCCTCCTTACCTCCCTGACAGCTGGACCAACCCAGTAGAACCGTAAGTAGGGTTGTCTATCTGGTCGCAAATGTGTACATACATACTAGTCGATCGGTCTGTCTGCAGGCTGCAACTATGAACCATGGCCGAGTAAGGAAGGGCACATGTCGTAGTACAGGCGCAGGCATAGCATGTCACGCAGTCCCTTCTATATCATTTACACGTACGTACAGCTAGGGTGCGACAAAGTAAATATGGACAAGGACGTACATACGGGTGGGGTCTCAAACGCCTACTCACGCATATGTACGTCCAGGGCTCGTGTACATGGAGACGCAGCCGAGAGCGGCGATGACATCCTATTCATCGACAGCCAACCGGTTGGGTCAGAATGAAGAAATTGTGTCATGTTCATCGGGAGGCAATGGAATGAATCGTGTTCATCGGGAGCCAACCGGCTTGGATGGAACAGCTAAACCGAGGCCTAGCATACCGTAGAACGGAGGAAACGGCCTTGTGTTCGACTGCCTATGGTCAAAACGGGATCATGTTCACTGGGAGTGGTCTGGCGTACTGCAAAACGAAGGAAACGGACTTCTCTTCGACCTCCTACAGTTGAAACATGGTCATGTTGATCGGGAGGGGTGTGGCGTACCACAAAACAGAGGAAACATACTTCTCTTCGACCTCCTACGGTCAAAACGGGGGTCCGGTTCATTGACAGGGGCGTGGCATACCGCAAAATGGGACTCCAGGGCCTACGGTTCATCCACCGTCTACTGCCTCGCTCCAACCTCCACAGGCTACTGTTCATCCACCGTCGACCTCCTCCAGCCTCTACCTGCGACTATTCATCCACGGAATCTCCCTCCTGCCTCCACCAGCTATTGTTCATCCATGGGCTCCTGTTCATCCAGTCTCCTCCGGCTACTGCTCAACCATCCCTCTCCACGGGGTCCTGTTCAACCACCCCTCCACGGGCTACTGTTCAACCAGTCCTCCACCGGCTGCTATTCATCCAACCCTCCATGGGATCCTATTCATCCACCCCTAACAGGCTCGATCGGGGTCTTGTTCATCCAGCAACAACGGCCTGTACTACCACAGGGTCCTGTTCTTCCAACCCCCACTAGGAACTGTTCATCCAACCCCCAACAACGCTCACTTTTCGTCAAGATGCAGCAGGTTCCATCGGCTTCAGTTAGCTACAGTAGGGAATGAATCTCTCGATTGGTTTCAGTTAACAGCCAGATTGATCCATGCTCGGGTTCAAAAATGCATAGCCTGGAGTGCAATCGCTCATGTTCAGTAGGCGAACGCCTCGCTCAGGTTCAGTTATAGCCCAACGCCTCGCACCCACACGCGTACGTGTATGAGAGAAACATGCAATACCTCGACGCATCCCTCGGCCCCGAACACCCACCATAAACGGGAACTCCCCGATATTTTCCTCGCCCTCGCTTCTACCACGGTTTTTTCCATCATTTACAACCCAAAGAATATCATGGAGTTGCGTCTCCGGCACGCCCAGGACGAAAAGCCCATTTTCTCTCATGAATTTTTGACATAGAAGTAGGAGCCCACCACATCTATGGTGATACCGGGTTTTGTCACAAATATTGTCATAGAAGTGTCATAAGCATGATAGAAAAAAACCGTTCTACCCAAAATGTCACGGATGTGTCTTCTTTTTGTACTGTATATGTGGAATATGGTATAGCCCCTTTTCGCAGCGCATGGTGATCTCCATCTCCACGTGCGCGGTCTGCCCATGGTGATCTCCATCTCCATACATGGTAGTCCTCGTGGTGATCTCCATCTCCACGCCATGGTATCAACCGCAAGTGTTACATAAGATACTATGCTATTACAAACTAATAGCTACTAAAAGTAAATTACGTTACATGGCTTCTAATGTTGACATGCAAGTCATTAAAAAAATAATGGGACAACCATATGGCTCCTGCCGGTTGCTGCACTCATGACTCGTAGGTCATCAAACAGTAATGTACAAGAAACATTCATGGGCTATACCAAATCACAGTCATTCCCTGCAAAAACGAGTCACTCATTCCACCGCCAAAAATAAAACCTCCTGAAACTCTATTTTCCAAGAGGATTTTGGCCTAGCCACAAGCGTCGGAATCTTATTCCCAATTTCTCCACTAATCCAACTTTTTGTTAGCTTTAGTTTGATAGGTCGTGGAGCAGAAACGGAGTTCGTATGCAAAAGTTAAAATCGTTTTACCGAGACCGCTCCAACAGATTTCAGCACTGCAGAAATCACATTTCCACCGTGTTGATCTATGTTCCGATTCGATCAATCTCATTGATCTTTGAGTGTTGCATCAAGATTTATGCCCCACTATATACCCCGATGGCGGAAACCGACTGGTAGGGGTAACCCATGTCACGACCTCCGCGTCACGATCACGGAAACAAGATCACAAAACCAACCTTCAATACTGATGTGCGCGGCCGATCTCATCGACCCCACCTGAACCGATCTACATATCTCATATGCATATCAACGAATCTATCACCACAAAGTGGAGGTTCTCATACCACTATAGGAACACGTGGTACGTTAAGCTAGCGCCAAATAAAAAATTTCTACCGCGCACCCAAGATCATGCTGCTGGAAATAGATTACGAGATCGGGTTTACCACTAGACGCGCAGTCACCGCAACAGAAGTAGAGTTGGTGATGCGTGTAGTCGATCTCCTGACCCGTCTCCTCCTCGTGTTGACGATCTCCCGCGAATAGCGAAGACCCGCGAACGACACCTCGTGGTTCCCTTGAATGGTTCGTCCAAGCACCGCAGATGCGATCCCTCCAAGGTACCACACGTACGGGGAGCAGCGTTGAGTAGCGGTGGTTATCCAGGGTGGGAAAAGATTCGCCCTAAGTGGTGTGCCCACTCCCCTTTATATAGACCTCTGAGGTCGGCTCAACAATTGAGCCCACTAGGAGTCCAGTAGTCCACATCCATGTTCCACTCAGATCCAATCCAATCTGAATGGGCTGCAGCCCCTTAAGTGTGCGACCCTGTAGGTTCACGTACACATGGACACGACTAGAATTGATAGTTGGTAGCCGCTCCTAGCAGAACGTGCCAACTCCCATGTATGCGTAAACTCGCTTGATGAACCTTGACAATGTGTCATATGCAACATTCCTTTTGCCTCACGATATTTTGTTGTCAACCTCAAGGCGAGTACTTGTCACCCTTGTAATAGCTCTACCTCTCTTCTCGAAACCGTGATACAGATTCCCGAATAGGGTTAACACTTAACCCAACTCGCATGGCCATGCTTTCCGAATCTGATCACTCGAGAGGGCCCAGAGAACATCTCTCCAAATAAGAGGGGCAAATCCCATCTTAGTCAGCCATGTCTCATGACTCACCCAAAAGCTACCTTTATAACTACCCAGTTACGGAGTAGCGTTTGATAGACCCTAAGTGAGTCTATCCTCATTGCGAGAACATGCGAGGACCTCAGGTCTAGGACATGGCATAGACATTTGTCGTGGGAAACCACAACCACCAATGGGGCCATGAGCCCCTTTTGGTTTGGCGGGGGATGGGCACGTTGCACAAAAAGTGGAGAAGCGTAACACAGCACGACAGAGATCACATGGCAGTTTTACCTAGTTTTCGGGCACCACAAGGTGTAAACTCTACTCCTACTTTGGTAGATTGGTGGTGGAAAATGGTGGAGAAAGGCGACGCTCTTGCCCGACAGGGTTGCCTTGGGGCGAGAGTGGCTACGCGCGTATGAATGTGTGTAGGGGGGGGGGTCAGAATCCTTTCTACGGTTGCCATGGGCCTTGTTTTATTGATCAAGGTGTCACCACAGTGGCAAGTTAGTCTTTACATACTGATTAGATAGCAAACAGTGCTATCATACCTAATTTTGCAGGCCGACAGAGCACATTAAATGCGCCGCTCAATGCCACATCACAGCTTTCCCGGCAGGCCTTGTCGGGCTGTTTTGCCTGCTTCATGCCTGCTTGCTTGACACGTCTCAGGATGGGTGTTGCTTGGAGGTATTTTTTGTCGGAAGTGGCTGCCATATGGTAGTGAGCAGCCACTTAGTCACTTAGGAGTTTGACACCACACTGATCAATGACGTGCGTCGCTGTGAGGTGGTGTAGTGGAGTGGTTTGCCTCCGTGAGCCCCAGCAAGCCTGCCGGGGCGATTCTGGAGGCTCACTTCCTGGGTAACCCCAACCTCGCCAAGCTCGACTAGCCGGCAAGGGAGGTTCTTCTTGTTGTGGTATCTTGTCTTTCTGGCTAGTCTTGGTCTTCTTCACCTGCACTTTGATCCTTCAAAGAACTGATCCCTCGTGCTTTGATCTGATCTTGGTGCTGTAATCTTGTTGTTGGGCCTGTGCACAGTCTCGACAACGGACCCAAGGTTTATTGCACTGACAAGAGCCCCCGGGCCTGGCCCGAATGCGTAGCCGAGTGTCGTCGGGGTTGGCCCTAACCAGTGCATAGGCAGGGGCATAGAAATGGTTTGCCCCTTGAGATCTTCTTTCCTTCTTCATTAATCTGAGCCCAAGCCAATTTTAGGTTTTCCCACAAATCATGCTGAACATTATGGGAAAATCCAAATCGTGGCCCGTGGATCGCCCACATCTCACGATCAAGGGGCAGAAACTGCCATCCTGCTTGCCTCCCGACCTGGGTGCATCTGCCACGTGTACTACATGCATTGCGTAGGGTAGGTGGTGGATGCTGAGGGCGCGAGGACGGGCACCATGGCAGAAAACCAGGCGTCGCTGGTTGGCATAGAAGGTCGGCTCTGATTCCGTGAGTAGTGGAAGGCAGAGGGAAGACATATTGGGGTAGTGGGGTGGTTGCTTCCTAAACGAGAAGCCAGCCCCCAGCCTCGTCCCCCATAAAAGGGGCCAGAAACGGTGTGTTTGCTCACATACTTCCCTTCTCCCTTTCCTCAAATTTTCTTAGCTCGCCCTGGCGAGAGGACGAGGACGTGGTGGTGCTCCAGTGGCGGCGACGAGAGCTTCTGATCGGAAGTGTCTCCCTCCTCCTCCTAATAACGCGGGGGAGGGAGAGGATGACGTCGTGGTCATTATGGCGCCCGAGGAGGAGGAGGAGGACGGGGCGGTGCCCTGATCACGCCCCCATCGGACACTCCTACTCCGTTGGAGGGCCATGTTGGATACCAGCCTCTGGTGTTCGTGCTTAGGCTATATCAGCCACCGCACGGCCGCCTCCGCCTCCCTACTCCATTTACATGGGTGATGGAGCTCGAGCAACCGTGAGCGTTGAGGCTGCACATGAGGGGCTGCGGGAATGGTAGCATACGGGTGGATGCAGATTTCCCCGCCCATCATGTCATGTACTTCCTTCAAGGCTAGAAGACTTTTGCTCGTGCCCATAGTTTGTTGGAAGGGCACGTCCTCCATTTTAAGTTAATGGAGGAAGTTTTCCATTCCGTCAAGGTTTTTGGGATCTCGGGTGCTCGTTTAGGGTGCTCCGCGGAGAGCTCGACCGACGAAGAAAGCTCCTCCTTGAGCGATAGCCACGACGAGGACATGTGACAGCGATGACGACGGCAATGACCGGGAGGGCGACGACTCTGACTTCGGCTAAGCACCAGCCAGACCGTCACTGTTAGGCGGCGGCGGCACCATCTGCATCTGCATTTCCTCTCCGGCAAGGTGATTTGTCGGGGAGTGACACGTCCATTTTGCATCATGCTTTTATATCGATATTTATTGCCTTATGGGATGTTATTACACATTATGTCACAATACTTATGTCTATTCTATCTTATTTTATAAGGTTTACACGAAGAGGGAGAATGCCGGCAGCTGGAATTCTGAGCTCGAAAAGGAGCAAATATTAGAGACCTATTCTGCACAACTCCAAAAGACCTGAAACTCCACGGGAGTCATTTTTAGAATATTTAAAAATATTGGGCGAATGAAGCACTAGAGGGGGGCACCCACCATCCACGAGGGTGGGGGCGCGCCCCCCTATCTCGTGGCCCCCCTGGCAGGCCACCGGTGCCCATCTTTGCCTATATGAGGTCTTTCGTCCGAGAAAAAATAATAAGCAAGCTTTCGGGACAAAACTCCGCCGCCACGAGGCAGAACCAATCTAGGGCTCCGGCGGAGCTGTTCTGCCGGGGAAACATCCCTCCTGGAGGGGAAAATCATCACCATCGTCATCACCATCAATCCTCTCATCGGGAGGGGGTCAATCTCCATCAACATCTTCACTAGCACCATCTCATCCCAAACCCTAGTTCATCTCTTGTATCCAATCTTTGTCCCAAAACCGTAGATTGGTACATGTGGGTTGCTAGTAGTGTTGATTACTCCTTGTAGTTAATGCTAGTTTGTTTATTTGGAGGAAGATCATATGTTCAGATCCTTTATGCACATTAATACCCCTCTGATTATGAACATGAATATGATTTGTGAGTAGTTACGTTTGTCCCTGGGAAGTCTTGCTATAAGTAGTCATATGAATTTGGTATTCGTTCGATATTTTGATGAGATGTATGTTGTCTCTCCTGTAGCAGTGTCATGTGAACGTCGACTACATGACACTTCACCATTATTTGGGCCTAGGGGAAGGCATTGGGAAGTAATAAGTAGATATTGTGTTGCTAGAGTGACCGAATCTTAAACCCTAGTTTATGCATTGCTTCGTAAGGGGCTGATTTGGATCCATATGTTTCATGCTATGGTTAGGTTTACCTCAATACTTCTTTTGTAGTTGCGGATGCTTGCAATAGGGGTTAATCATAAGTTGGATGCTTGTCCAAGGAAGGGCAGTACCCAAGCACCGGTCCACCCAGATATCAAATTATCAAAGTACCGAACGCGAATCATATGAGCGTGATGAAAACTAGCTTGACGATAATTCCCATGTGTCTTCGGGAGCGCTTTCCTTTATATAAGAGTTTGTCCAGGCTTGTCCTTTGCTACAAAAAGGATTGGGCCATCTTGCTGCACCCTATTTACTTTTATTACTTGTTACCCATTACAAATTACCGTATCGCAAAACTATCTGTTACCGATAATTTCAGTGCTTGTGTAGAATACCTTACTGAAAACTACTTATCATTTCCTTCCGCTCCTTGTTGGGTTTGACACTCTTACTTATTTAAAGGACAATGATAGATCCCCTATACTTGTGGGTCATCAAGACTCTTTTCTGGCGCTGTTGCCGGTGAGTGAAGCACCTTTGGTAAGTGGAATTTTGTAAGGAAAAATTTATATAGTGTGCTGATATTTACTGTCAGTTGTAACTATGGAAACTAATCCTTTGAGGGGCTTGTTCGGGGTATCTTCACCACGACCAGTAGAGCAAAGAGTTGCTCCACAACCTACTGAACCTACTTAAAAATTTTACTTTGAAATTCCTTCGGGTATGATAGAGAAACAACTAGCTAATCCTTTTACAAGAGATGGAACATTGCATCCCGATTTGCACCTAATCTATGTGGATGAAGTTTGTGGATTATTTAAGCTTGTAGGTATGCCCGAGGATGTTATCAAGAAGAAGGTCTCCCCTTTATCTTGCAGGACATGGTTTCGGCTATGTGATGATATGGGATCATGGAACTACAACCGATTGAAACTGGAATTTCATCAGAAGTTTTATCCTATGCATCTTCTTCATCGTGATCGTAATTATATATATAATTTTTGGCCTCGTGAAGGAGAAAGCATCGCTCAAGATTAGGGGAGGCTTAAGTCAATGTTATATTCATGCCCCAATCATGAGCTCTCAAGAGAAGTTATTATTCAAAAATTTTAAGGTCCGCTTTTTCTCAATAATCGTTCCATGCTCGATACTTCTTGTACTAGTTCTTTTATGATGAAGACTATTGAATTCAAATGGGATTTATTGGAAAGAATTAAACGCAACTCTGAAGATCGGGACCTCGATGAAGGTAAGGAGTCAGGTATAACCCCTAATTTTGATTGTGTTAAATCTTTTATGGATACCGATGTTTTTCATGAATTTAGCACTAACTATGGACTTGACTCTGAGATAGTAGCTTCTTTATGTGAATCCTTTGCTACTCATGTTGATCTCCCTCAGGAGAAGTGGTTTAAATATAATCCTCCCATTGAAGTAAAAGTAGTTGAACCTATTAAAGTTGAAGAAAAGACTATCACTTATAATGTTGATCCTATTGTTCCTACTGCTTGTATTGAGAAACCACCTTTCCCTACTAGAATAAAGGATCATGCTAAAGCTTCAACTATGGTCAACAAAAATAATATTATAACACCTCACCCTCTGAGAAAATTAAAGATGAACCTAGTATTGCTATGGTTAAAGATCTCTTGTCTGATAATATTGATGGGCATGCTATTTACTTCTGTGATGAAGCTGCTAGAATTGCTAGACCCGATACTAAAAATAAACATAGACCTGTTGTAGGCATGCCTGTTATTTCTGTTAAAATAGGAGATCATTGCTATCATGGCTTATGTGATATGGGTGCTAGTGCAAGTGCAATACCTCATTCCTTATACAAAGAAATTATGCATGATATTGCAACTACTGAAATAGAAGAGATAGATGTTACAATTAAGATTGCCAATAGAGATACTATTTCACCTGTGGGGATTGTTAGAGATGTTGAAGTCTTGTGCGGGAAAGTTAAATATCCTGCTGATTTTCTTGTTCTTGGTTCCCCACAAGATGACATTTGTCCCATTATATTTGGTAGACCCTTCTTGAATACTTTTAATGCTAAGATAGACTACAAAAAGGATATTGTTTCTGTTGGTTCAGGGGATATGTCTCATGAATTTAACTTTGCTAAATTTCGTAGACAACCCCATGATAAAGAATTGCCTAGTAAAGATGAAATTCTTGGTCTTGCTTCTATTGTCGTGCCTCCAAATGATCCTTTAGAACAATATTTGCTAGACCATGAAAATGATATGTTTATGAATGAAAGAAGGGAAATAGATGAAGTATTCTTTAAACAGGGACCTATTTTGAAACACAATTTGCCTGTTGAAATCTTACAGGATTCTCCTCCACCCAAGGGCAATCCCGTGTTTGAGCTTAGACCATTATCTGATACTCTTAAATATGCTTATATTGATGAAAAGAAGATATATCCTATTATTATTAGTGCTAACCTTTCAGAGCAAGAAGAGAGATTATTGAAAACTCTAAAGAAGCACCATGCAGCTATTGGATATACTCTTGATGATCTTAAGGGCATTAGTCCCACTCTATGCCAGCACAAAATAAAATTGGAGAAAGACGCTAAACCGGTTGTTGATCACCAACGACGGTTAAATCCTAAGATGAAAAAAGTGGTAAGAAAAGAATTACTAAAGCTTCTGGAGGCAGATATAATTTATCCTGTTGCTGATAGTCAGTGGGTAAGTCCTGTCCATTGTGTCCCTAAGAAGGGAGGCATTACTGTTGTTCCTAATGATAAAGATGAATTGATCTCACAAAGAATTGATACATGCTATAGAATGGTAATTGACCTTCGCAAATTAAATAAAGCCACTAAAAAGGATCATTACCCTTTATCTTTTATTGATCAAATGCTAGAAATATTATCTAAACAT